>NC_048298.1:112786056-112923225 GCF_013100865.1 Trachemys scripta elegans
AGGAGGTAAATGTTTGCCGGCTTCCCCTGAATCCTGCACTTGTTGTACGAGGCATAGATGCAGATGTAAGTCCATTTTACGCTATAGATTATTTTATTTTCAGTGTAATAAGTACTAGGGAATGAACTGTTGCATGAACTAGGTCATGATCCTGCAAATCTTTACTTATGAGTATCCCCTTTAAGTATTGGCATAACATAGGCAGCCATTCACAGGACTGATATTTTTATGGATGCCTTCACCGCAGCTAGGGGGAGAGGTGGTATTTGCCAATTTAAGTGTCTCTCTCTCCCCTTACAACAGCAGCATTGCAACGGAGACTTGAAATTGTGACTAGCATGGTTCCAGCCCGGCTTTCCTCAAAGCAGCTTTTGAGGGGAAGGAGGTATCTGCCTCTTTAACAGTGGCCCCTGACGCAGCAACTGGTTGCTGCCACACCAGTGCAGATTCTTGCTGGCAGCTTTTCCTCCCTGGGGCCTGACAGCTTTCAGAGATGAGGAGTGCTTAGCTGTAGCACTGGCCCTCCTTCCATTGAACCTGTGAGATTTTGCATGGTAAATGTTTGCAGACTCAGCCACTTGTTCTTACCTGTGCAAGTTATGCTTATTAAAAACGACTGCTGAATGGAGGAAACTTGTGTATTGTTTCATATGTTTGACTTCACTGACCAGACTGCCAGGACTGTGTCATTCATGATTTATGACATACAAATGTCACACCAGAGGATTCAGTGTTGTTGGGGGAAGAAGTACCGAGCCACAAGGAAAATATAATATGTACAGGTCTGAAGGGCTTTTTAAGTTATAGCTTTATAATTACAGCACTGCTCTATAATTTTGCTCTGTGGCCTATAACCCACAGTGGACCTGATCTTGTGAGGAGTTGAGCCCTTCAGCCTTCTTTGACCTGTGGTCTCCCAATAATTTCTCTTCAGACTTGATGTCAATGAGCACTGAAGCTTCTTAGCATCCTGCTGGACTGGGCCAATTGTGGATGACATAAATCAGAAGAATTTTCAAGCTAACTGTTTCTCACTGCTTTCAGACTTTCTGGGAATAATTACTATTGGCAGGGCCGGCGCTTCCATTTAGGTGACCTAGACGGTTGCCTAGGGCACCAGGATTTGGGGAGGGCGGCAATTCGGCGGTGGGGGATCCTTCCGCGCTCCGGGTCTTCGGCGGCAATTCTGCGGCGGGTCCTTCACTCGCTCCGGGACCCGCCGCCGAAGTGCCCCGAAGACCGGGAGCGCAGAAGGACCCCCCCACCACAGAATTGCCGACGACGACCGGGAGCATGGAAGGACCCCCGCCTAGGGCGCCGAAAACCCTGGCGCCGCTCCTGACTATTGGGGAGGTCTCTAACTATCCAATTGAGCTATTGATACCATTATATCAATTGTTCTTTGTCTGCAGCCACCAGATGGAAATGCATGTTATATTTCATGAACTCTAACATTTTTAGAATACTCCTAATAATCAAACGATCATTCATTTCAGCATTGTCTACTGGTTAAACTAAGGGTATGGCTACACTAAGAAATTAGGTCGAATTTATAGAAGCCAGTTTTATAGAAATCGTTTTTATACAGTCGATTGTGTGTGTCCCCACATAAAATGCTCTAAGTGCATTAAGTCGGCAGACCGCGTCCACAGTACCGAGGCTAGTGTCGACTTCCGGAGCGTTGCACTGTGAGTAGCTATCCTACAGTTCCCGCAGTCTCCGCCGCCCAATGGAATTCTGGGTTGAGATCCCAATGCCTGATGATGCAAAAACAGTGTTGCGGGGGGTTCTGGGTACATGTCGTCAGGCCCCTCCCCCTCCGTCAGAGCAACGGCAGACAATCGATTCGCGCCTTTTTACCTGGGTTACCTGTGCAGACAACATACCACGGCAAGCATGGAGCCCGCTCAGCTCAGCTCAGCTCACCATCACCATATGTCATCTGGGTGCCGGCAGACGTGGTACTGCATTGCTACACAGCAGCAGCTCCTTGCCTTTTGGCAGTAGACGGTGTATTACGACTGGTATCCATCGTCGTCGTATTCCTCAGTGAGTTCGATCAGAGGCACCTGGGCAGACATGTTTTGTCTCCTAGAGACTCAGTCCTGCCGGCAGTCCTATTGAACTGTCTTGACGATGATGGCTAGCACTCATAGTACAGCATCTTCTGCCAAGCACCCAGAAGATGCCGATAGCTATCAGTCATGCTGCACCATCTGCTGCCAGCTTAAGATCTAAAAAATAGATGGACCAGATTTGTTCTCTATTCATTTGCTTCCCCCTCCCTCCATGAAATCAACTGCCTGCTAACCCAGGGTTTTGAGTTCAATCTTTGGGGGGGCCATTCTGTGTGACAATTGTTTGTGTTTCTCCCTGATGCACAGCCACCTTTGTTGATTTTAATTCCCTGTACCTGTAAGCCATGTCATCACTCACCCCTCTCTCCCTCCGTCAGACAATAGTTTTGCGCCTTTTTTCAGCCCAGACGCCATAGCACTGGGATCATGGAGCCTGCTCAGATCACCGCGGCAATTATGAGCACTATGAACACCATGTGCATTGTCCTGGAGTATATGCAGAGCCAGAACATGCCAAAGCAAAACCAGGCGAGGAGGCGATTGCAGCGATTGCAGCGCGGCGACGAGAGTGATGAGGAAAATGACATGGACATAGACCTCTCACAAAGTACAGGCCCCAGCAATGTGCTAATCATGGTGTTACTGGGGCAGGTTCATGCCGTGGAACGCCGATTCTGGGCCCGGGAAACAAGCACAGACTGGTGGGACCGCATCGTGTTGCAGGTGTGGGACGATTCCCAGTGGCTGCGAAACTTTTGCATGCTTAAGGGCACTTTCTTGGAACTTTGTGACTTGCTTTCCCCTGCCCTGAAGTGCCAGAATACCAGGATGAGAGCAGCCCTCACAGTTGAGAAGCAAGTGGCGATAGCCCTGTGGAAGCTTGCAACGCCAGACAGCTACCGGTCAGTCAGGAATCAATTTGGAGTGGGCAAATCTACTGTGGGGGCTGCTGTGATCCAAGTAGCCAACGCAATCAAAGACCTGCTGATATCAAGGGTAGTGACTCTGGGAAACGTGCAGGTCATAGTGGATGGCTTTGCTGCAATGGGATTCCCAAACTGTGGTGGGGCGATAGACGGAACCCATATCCCTATCTTGGCACCGGAGCACCAAGCCACCGAGTACATAAACCGCAAGGGGTACTTTTCAATGCTGCTGCAAGCCCTGGTGGATCACAAGGGACATTTCACTAACATCAACGTGGGATGGCCGGGAAAGGTACATGATGCTTGCGTCTTCAGGAACTCTGGTCTGTTTCAAAAGCTGGAGGAAGGGACTTTCTTCCTGGACCAGAAAATAACCGTTGGGGATGTTGAAATGCCTATCGTTATCCTTGGAGACCCAGCCTACCCCTTAATGCCATGGCTCATGAAGCTGTACACAGGCAGCCTGGACAGTAGTCAGGACCTGTTCAACTATAGGCTGAGCAAGTGCAGAATGGTGGTAGAATGTGCATTTGGACGTTTAAAAGCGCACTGGCGCAGTTTACTGACTCGGATAGACATCAGCGAAGCCAATATTCCAATTGTTATTGCTGCTTGCTGTGCGCTCCACAATATCTGTGAGCGTAAGGGGGAGACATTTATGGCGGGGTGGGAGGTTGAGGCAAATCGCCTGGCCGCTGATTACGCGCAACCAGACACCAGGGCGGTTAGAAGAGTACAGCAGGGCACGGTGTGCATCAGAGAAGCTTTGAAAACGAGTTTTGTGACTGCCCAGGCTACGGTGTGAAACTTCTGTTTGTTTCTCCTTGATGAACCCTCTGCCCTTCCCCCCCGGTTCACTCTACTTCCCTGTAAACTAACCACCATCCCCTCCCCCCTTCAAGCACCACTTGCAGAGGCAATAAAGTCATTGTTACTTCACATTCATGCATTCTTTATTAATTCATCACACAAGTAGGGGGATAACTGCCAAGGTAGCCCGGGAGGGGTGGGGAGGAGGGAAGGAAAAGGACACACTGCAGTTTAAAACTTTAAAACTTTAACACTTATTGAAGGCCAGCCTTCTGATGCTTGGGCAATCATCTGGGGTGGAGTGACTGGGTGGCCGGAGGCCCCCCCCCACCGCGTTCTTGGGCGTCTGGGTGAGGAGGCTATGGAACTTGGGGAGGAGGGCTGTTGGTTATACAGGGGCTGTAGCAGCGGTCTCTGCTCCTGCTGCCTTTCCTGCAGCTCAACCATACGCTGGAGCATATCAGTTTGATGCTCCAGCAGCCAGAGCATCGACTCTTGCCTTCTGTCAGGAAGCTGACGCCACCTATCCTCTTCAGCCCGCCACTTGCTCTCTTCAGCCCGCGATTCAGCCCAGCACCTCTCCTCTCATTCATATTGTGCTTTTTTGCACTCTGACATTGACTGCCTCCGCGCATTCTGCTGTGCTCTGTCAGCGTGGGAGGACATCTGGAGCTCCGAGAACATATCATCCCGAGTCTGCTGTTTTCTCCTTCTGATCTTCACTAGCCTCTGTGAAGGAGAAACATTTGCAGCTGGTGGAGGAGAAGGGAGAGGTGGTTAAAAAAGACACATTTTAGAGAACAATGGGTACACTCTTTCACGTTAAATTTTGCCGTTCACATTACACAGCACATGTGCTTTCGTTACAAGGTCGCATTTTTCCTCTTATAGTGAGGGCCTGCCGGTTTGGTGTGAGAGATCACTCACGCAGTGCCAGGCAACAGATTTCGGCTTGCAGGCAGCCATGGTAAGCCACAGTCTTTTGGCTTTTTTAACCTTCTTAACATGTGGGAATGGTTTCAAACAGTAGCGCCCTCATTTCCCATACCAAGCACCCGTTGGGTTGGCCATTTAAAATGAGTTTGCAATGTTAAAAGGAGGGGCTACAGTTTCCGGGTTAACATGCAGCACAAACCCAACTACCCCTCCCCCCCCCCCCCCCCCCACACAATTCTCTGGGATGATCACTTCACCCCTTCCCCCTACCGCGTGGCTAACAGTGGGGAACATTTCTGTTCAGCCGAGCAGGAACGGGCACCTCTGAATGTCCCCTTAATAAAATCACCCCATTTCAACCAGGTGACCGTGAATGATATCACTCTCACGAGGATAACAAAGAGCGATAAGGAATGGATGTTGTCTGCATGCCAGCAAACACCGGGACCATACGCTGCCATGCTTTGTTATGCAATGATTCCAGACTACGTGCTACTGGCCTGGCGTGGTAAAGTGTCCTACCATGGCGGACGGGATAAGGCAGCTCTCCCCAGAAACCTTTTGCAAAGGCTTTGGGAGTACATGAAGGAGAGCTTTCTGGAGATGTCCCTGGAGGATTTCCGCTCCATCCCCATACACATAACAGACTTTTCCAGTAGCTGTACTAGACACGATTGCCAGGGCAAATTAATCATTAAACATGCTTGCTTTTAAACAATGTGTAATATTTACAAAGGTACACTCACCAGAGGTCCCTTGTGTGCCCTCAGGGTCTGGGAGCATGCCTTGAGTGAGTTCGGGGGTTACTGGTTCCAGGTCCAGGGTGATAAACATATCCTGGCTGTTGGGGAAACCGGTTTCTCCGCTTCCTTGCTGTGAGCTATCTTCATTGTCTTCATCATCATCTTCCTCGTACCCCGAACCCGCTTCCCTGTTGCGTGATTCTCCATTGATGGAGTCAAAGCACACTGTTGGGGTAGTGGTGGCTGCACCCCCTAGCATGGCATGCAGCTCCGCGTAGAAGCGGCAAGTTTGCGGCTCTGCCCCGGACCTTCCGTTTGCCTCTCTGGCTTTGTGGTAGGCTTGCCTTAGCTCCTTAATTTTCACGCGGCACTGCTGTGCGTCCCTGTTATGGCCTCTGTCCTTCATGGCCTTTGAGACTTTTTCTAATATTTTGCCATTTCGTTTACTGCTACAGAGTTCAGCTAGCACTAATTCATCTCCCCATATGGCGAGCAGATCCCGTACCTCCCGTTCTGTCCATGCTGGAGCTCATTTGCGATCCTGGGACTCCATCATGGTTACCTGTGCTGATGAGCTCTGCGTGGTCACCTGTGCTCTCCACGCTGGGCAAACAGGAAATTAAATTCAAAAGTTCGTGGTGCTTTTCCTGTCTACCTGGTCAGTGCATCTGAGTTGAGAGTGCTGTCCAGAGTGGTCACAATGAAGCACTGTGGGATAGCTCCCAGAGACCAATAACGTTGAATTCCGTCCACACTACCCCAAATCTGACCCGCAAAGGGCAATTTTAGCGCTAATTCCCTCGTCGGAGGTGGAGTAAAGAAACCGGTTTAAAGGACCCTTTAAGTCGAAAAAAAGGGCTTCATCGTATGGACGTGTCCAGGCTTAATTCGATTTAACGCTGCTAAATTCGACCTAAATTCGTAGTGTAGACCAGGCCTAAGAGTCAAGCATCCAGGATCCTTTTCCAGCTCGGCCACTGGTATATTATTGTACATTAACCTTTTGGCAAAGTCTTTCAGTCACTCTGAGTGAAATCCTTGCCCCATTGAAGAAAAACTCCTGCTGATTTCAGTGCAGTCAGGATTTCACCATCTGTGCCTCAAATTTATTCATCTGTAACATAGTATAATATATAGTTCTCAGACTTCACATGCGTGTAAAGAGGCTTAAGTAATGTTTCTAACATACTTTGAGATCCCTGGATGAAAGACAATCTATAGCTGTCTACATTATAATTTTTCTTCAAATTTTCCACCCTTGCATACACCCAGTGCTGATTCCAATGGGAGCTATGGGGTGCTTATTATTTCTGAAAAGCAGGCCATTGCTTTGTCTTTCTCAGTTTTTCTCTTTTTATAGTGGTGATAATAATACTCACCTAACTCACAGGGGTTTTCAAAGCTTAGTTCATTAATGGTTTTAAAAGCCTTTTGAGATCTTCAGGTGGAAGGCGCTATATGATGCCAACGGTTAAAACAGGCTCCAAATAATGTAGATTATGATGATTGGAATTTGCTGCACTCCTCACCCAGGCTTAGAGACCCATTAAAATTAATGGGTGATCTGCCTCCATAAGGATTGCAGGACCAGGCTACCCACTGACAAAACAAGACAAAAAAAATCTTTAGATCGCAGTGTTCACAACTGCATTGCAGCTTTTGATTGGGTATGCCTTGCATCACTTTGGTCTTTCCAGTGCCAGCCAAAATGTAGCACTAAATGACCTGGGGAAAATAAAAAATAATCGTAGAAAAAAGATTACCTGAGCATTTCAGAACCTTTAAGAAGTTTGAATATGATGGTAGAGATTCTTCTTTTCTGAACCAGTTCAACAGTCTCTAATATCGAGGACTATTTATTTTTGTTACCCGTGCTGCTGATAAATGCTTCAAGACACCACATCTTCTCAGGGCAATGTTCTACTGCTTTTAGCCTATAGTATACTATATTTTATGTGTGTATCATTTTTTTTTCTAAAGGCATGTTCATATTTCACATCCAATGCTTTTCCATTGAAAATCTCCTTCATCAATACAGAGACACTGAGTAGAAACATCAATGTTATTTTTAAGGTAGGTTATTCATTCTAATAACCCCCAGTTAATTTTGTATGCAAAATGTTAATTTAATACTCATTGAAAGGGAAGGCTTCAGATCTTGAGCCTGAGGTGTTTGATCTGGCTGTGCTGCTCAGTTTTCATAATCCTATTTGAGGCTAGACCTTTAAGTACAGTATATTAAGGAAATATATTAAAGCATCCAAGGTTTTGATTGGTAGAAAATCAAATGCATTCTAGGAAAACAAGGTGTGCTTTTAACTCAGGCTAAACTGTAAAGGATAACATAGTGTATTTACCTTCTTGAGGTCTAAGGACAAAGTCCAGAGAAATAACTGTTCAGGGAAAGGACTTAATTGTACAGTAGCCCTGTCTAGCAGATAAAATACTACCATGCTGAAGACTGCATTTGGCACAAAACATATAGGACTCAATTCTGGCTCTCCAAGTCTGAGTCAATGTGATAGAGTAGTGGTGCCAAGGGATCAGCCCATTCCCATCATGTGGCATGGCCCTTTAAGATTTGGAAAGATCTGATGTATATACAATGACTCAGGAGATAGTTAGAGAGAGGAACAGGTCCTGGGAATGAGTGGTGCTTGGGAGGAAATCCTGTCCCTGTGTCTTTAAAGGTCTGGGGCCAGGAGCCTTGCAAAGAGTCAAGAGAGAGGCTCTCTTCTCACCCAGCCAATTGGGTTTTAGGAAAGGGACTGGCACTCCTCCCTCATGTTCTAGCAGGGCACCACTAGCAGGAGAAGGCAGCCTGCTGAACACCCTGCACCTGAGACCTCACTGGGGGGAAAGGGACAGCTGAGGAAGAAGCTGGCTAAGGGTGGCAATGGGGGAGGGCAGGATGCCCAGCCCCCCGCGCTCCCCCCCCACACACACACACTTAGTCCCTGACCAAAGCTGGGTAGCATAACACCACAGCCTCTTCCCTGCTGGCATGATGAGGAGTGGCTGGGCCAAATTTGAGTGGCCTTGAAACCCTGTGTGCCTGCTTGGGCCCTTTGCTTTCTCAGTCCTTCTGACACCCATGAATGCCAGGCCCTCCCAGTTCCCAGGGAAAAGCAGAGTAGGGCTGGGTGCAAGAGGGAGATCTCAGGGCTGGGGGCAGATCAATGTGGGGGGAAGAGCACTGGGCTGGGTGTGGGGCAGCACGAGCAGAGTTTTTGTGGAGCTGGATGCAAGAGGGAGAGCACGGATCTGGTGCCAAGGCAGCATGAGACTGCTCAGGACTGGGTATTGGGAAGCGGCAGGGAAGAGTTCGGGGGTGGAGGCGAGGTGTGGGACTGGATTCAGGGCAATGGAGGGAGAGCTCTGGATTCCCATCTTAGGAAAATTTTGGTTGCATCCCTGAGAGAGGAAGTACCTGTTTTTTACCAATCTAGTCAGGGTAATTGATTGAAAGAATCTTGAATAGTTGCTAAGTGCAACATACCTTTAGGACCATGAGCGGCCACAAGGGGTGTGCTGGAGAGCATCACCCCATGGCAATCATGTTGTGGAATGATAGAGGAGGTACACCACCTTAATAATGGTATTGGGATGGATTAATTGCTGGCGTAATCCACTGTTGTATTTGGAAGTAAGCCCAGGATTGTCATGTTTCCATACACAAAGAGAAAAAACATCTGCCTTCAGTCTAAAATTACTTCTGTTTCAGATTAAGAGAAACAACAATAGGAAAGCCTCCTTGAGAAAGCACGGTGTGTATGTGTGTGTGTGTGTGTGTGTGTGTGTGTGTGTGTGTGTGTGAGTGACAGAGAGAGAGAGAGAAAGAGAGAGAGAGCTCTCTGTATGGACCACAGCAACCTGAAAAGCACAAAATGGTTGCTGCCTCCAAGCAAAGGGTTAAGGGGCAGTTCTTAGAAATTAGAAAGTGCCCTAGTCAGAAAACAGAAGCCTAAAAATTTCATGCTACAGACACCACCAGGGTGAAATTTGCATTTTATGCACATATGGCCCAGGAACAGGAATATCATTTCTGGCCACACTGGAGTAAGCACACTCATCTGCCTTTGTCACCTTTGGAAAGGCTGTATACCTGGCACTACTTACATAACAAACCAGTGGCTTAAAGTGGAAGGAGAGGCAGGTGCCTCATCATCCCACCCAACGTACACCTCTGGGGCAATGAACACTGGCAGTGATGCCAATAGTGTTATGAAGTTCCCTGCACCTTCTTCTATCCAGCATACCGATGTAGCAGCAACCATAATTTGGCTCATAATATGCTTCATTATTTGTAATAGATAATGCTTAAATAAAATGGTAACTGTTGTTTCGAACAGTGGTGAGGAAACACAGGAAAAATTCTCTTCAGGTCTGGCTGCTGAGCATAATTAATTGGAATCAAGATTAGCTGTAAAAAAGGGAAATGGATTTTTAAAAAAATAGGGGGAAATTGATGTCCTCTCATTAAATGCCTGTAGACTAGGTTGCTTCTGTAAAAGGAACATAATAAAAGAACAAATCATTGTAATGTAACTAAAGCTTACAATTTATGAAAGATTTTCCTGATGAAGGCTTGAAAATACCAGTAAAATCCAGATGCAATTTAGACATTGAGGAGGAGGGGATGAATAGCAGAGCTTTTGTTTTATGGGCCATTTACCCAGCTACGGTAGAAAATAATCCCTTCATTAATTACAAGACGCAAAGGCCGATTTCTCTAAGATTGTTGTTCAACAGACTCCATGTGGGGAGCAGTCAGCAAGAAAATGCTGATTGAAACTGGTTCTGAATCATGTCAGGGAAACCATTTGTAAGTGTAATAAGGTTGCCCTGTAGCCTGCTAGAAATACTGAGTTGTGATGTGTAGTGTCAGGCCAAATACTTGTACTCTAATTCCTGAAAAGGGATCTGCTATTGGATGGATTTTGAAATTTAACTAAACAAGGATCCAAGCTCCCGACTGCATGTGAAAGACCAGTAATTTCCATGTGAGTAATAAACTGAAAGGTTGCAGCAGGCAAAAAGGCATATGGTACCGTTAGTGTGGTTGCCAAAACACTTCTTGTCTGTATAAGTCATCCCATTCTTTCTTCCTTCTGATATAGTATGAACACCTTGAGCAAAACTGCAGGGCTTTACTGTAAAATGGAGGTAGCTGGGGCTTTTGGCCTGGAAAAGAGAGAGAAGAGTGTCTCTCTTTGGGATTCAAGGAGAAACTCAAATTTCACATGCCCTTTTCACAGGTGGGAGATGATCTACGTCAGGATATGCTGGTTCTGCAGATTATTCGTGTGATGGACAGAATTTGGCTTCAGGAGGGACTTGATATGCAAATGATCATTTATAAGTGTTTATCTACAGGAAAAGGCCAAGGTCAGTACAGATTAGAAAGGATGCATGTATTACATTATTCATATCTCATGTAAACCAGTAATACAACAGCACTCCTCCCTTCAGTATTTCTTTTTGAAAGTGTCTTTTCTTTTTTCCCTTTGAGGGAAAAGAGTGCGCAGAACCACCCTCAGTTGGGTCCTAAACATCTTTGCAGATTTAGGGAGGTTAACTTTTTTTTTCCCCCTTCAGCAGAAATAGAACCCAAGCTAGTGAAGTTTTGTAGCAACCCAGGCCTGAATTTAAAGCCTTGGCATCCATAACTGTTCTTGGACTCTCAGAAAAACCTCCCATTTAGGCAGCAAATAAGAACTTCTGAAAACCTGATCAGAAGTGTTGCAGTGGGAATTACTGGGTGCTGAGCTCCTTTGCAAATCTGGCCCTTATTTAGGTTTCGGCTATAGACTAATAAAGTTCCAGAAACCTCCCAGTGTTGTTTGAAATACCACCCTTGCTGTTCATACTGCTTAAGGCTAGCTTGGCTCATATGAAAGCTTTATTTATTCCTTTCTTTTATGGTTGTTGTAACAAAGCCATAGCAAAGATGCCAGTTACTTGCTAAAGAAATTTACTGATGGCAATAGACTTTTTTACTGAAAATAATTCTAGCACAATAAAGAGCTGAAGCAACCAGGTTACCTACAGTACAGAAATGAAAAATACAGCATTTTCGGCCTTTTGAGCCACGCTGCAGAGAAAGTTTGGGGAATGGGTGGCCTGCAGGACCCATGGCGGATTCAGGGATGTGGCAGGTGGTTGATGGGAACTGGAAAGGGATCCTCTTCATCCTTTCTTTCCATGAACAAGGCAGAACTAGAAAGATTCCCCTTCAAAAAGTAACCATAAAATATTTTATCTGGAGAAGGAAGATGCTATAATTAGTTTCCCTCCATTACACTAACTCTCAATTTGATATTTTTTAAAGGATTCAGGGCGGGCATGAGAATAAACTCTGGATGTCTGTCTATTTTAGGTACTTCTGTGGCCCCCATGACCAGAGTATCTGAGCACCTCACAATCTTTATCCTCCCAATGCTTTGAATCTTGCTAAATTATTGGGCTCCATGATGTCATTTGGCAGTGAACACCACAATCTAGTTGTGCATTGTGTGGAAAAGCATTTCCATTGATCAGTTTTTAATTTGTTAGCTTTAATTTCATTGAATAGCCCTTTGTTCTTGTTTTATGAGGCAGGGCGAAGAGAAGCTCCCAATCTTCCTTTTTCTAGATCATCTAATACCATGTAGACTTTTATGGTTAATTGAAATGTGTGTATAATTCTCTCCATGGGGTGATATGATACAGTGCGATGCAGATTAATAAACACTCTGCCCCTTTTTAAAATTGTGAGTTTTTCATGTGAACTCCTTCTCTCTGATTAGGACTAGTGCAGATGGTGTCAGATGCTACAACTCTAGCCAAGATCCACAGGGAGTCTGGATTGATAGGACCATTGAAGGAAAACACAATTAAAAAATGGTTCAGTCATCATCATCCTTTGGAATCAAGTTACCAAGAGGTATATTAAAATGGAACATTGCATAAATTGTTTATTTTACAAATGAAAAAGCAAATGGTGATATGCACAATCTCCTGAAGTCAGGGAAAACAGATCACACATACCATCAAGTCTTCTGAAATGGCACATCCATTTCTTTGGCCAGATTGCAAGGGACCAGATTCAGTGCAGTGTTTTTTCAATAACGATAAGAAAAGTTAGGAAAATACCATACTTGGAGATACAAAGGTGAAGTAAGAAGAAGTTGAAGACAAAATTAAGTAAATAGACACTGAACCTAGAGTAATTTTTTTATCCAGATAGTGAGATATGGTGTTTTATATATAATCACACAGACAGTATCTTTTCTGTGCTTGAAAATGTCACACTTTTAGAAAACTGTATTTCATTGAATTCCCCCAGTAATATGAGATATCAGGTCATGCTTGTCCTTTTACATTATGGGATCCTGTGTAAAGCATCTGGTTTTATGCAAACTGGTGTTACGCATCAGGTTATAAATCATCCAGGAAATTGGGGAAACTGCACAAGCAGAGGTTTCCCTCTTAAAACAAAGAAGCCATGAAGTCACTTTTGCACATTCTTTTTAGGCGGGGCTTGTCCTGAGGTTCACAAAAAAGGCTTTGAAATTTTTAGCGTCCTGGGGAATTTTTGAACACATCCCCGTACCTGCAGTAGATTAGCAGCCAAACTTTTTGCCCAATTTAAAGAGAGCTCCAGGTGCTGAGCTCCTCTGAAAATGAGACATCTAATTTGATGCTTAATTGGAGGCATCAATGTATACATTTTTTTGCCAGAATGTAGTGGTGGGTGGTTGGTTGGTTGGTTGTGTATTTATTTATCCAAATTTTCAATCTAAACTTTTAGAAGCAGCTTTAATGTAATCATTATTACCATATATATTTACAGTAAAGGTGCTGCTGACATTTTGATTGAAAATTGAGACAGCTATCAATTATCAGTCAAAAATCCAGTTTTGTTGAGTTTTTAGTAAGTCAAATAACATGGAATGTTCTTAAAAAAAAAAAACCATTTGCTACGCATAATGTTCATTTTTTTTTTTTTTTTTTTTTGGAAAGAAATGAAATAGGCATTTCTGATTGCGCAGGAGGTCTGTATAATTGTTTGTATCCTGCTCTCACCATTTCTTTTCTCTTGCTATTAAGACTTTGCACTTGAATACTGAACTCACATAGGTGAGTAAGCTTTATTATACTCATTTTACAGTTGGGCAAACGAAGGCACAGAAAGGTGAAGTGATGTCTCCAAAGCCACCTAGCGACTAAGTGGCACAGTCAGGAATACGCCCCAGGCATCCTGAGTTCTCGTGCTGTGGTCTAATCACTCCACAGTGCTATCATCAAAATCAGTCACTAGATTTAGCACCATAATACTACAGTAATATCAGTACTCAAACAATTATTTATATTGGATAGTATAGTATAAAGATGGTACAGTACTGTATGCACTGAGGTTTTGACCAAGAACTTAATGATTGTGAATTAGGTTTTATAGAGTCTGCATATAAATGGCTCACATGATTATTGAGACAGATAGCTTAGTAAGATTCCCAGGAGGTTCAGGCCCTTACAATTAAGAATGCTATCTGTGGTTGTTACACGGTAGTAGCTAAGATAAAACCTGCATGGGCTTTGTATAAATCTGATCACCATCTAGAGTTAGGAAGAATTCTCTTCTCCCTCTCCTCTTATCTGTGATATGGCATGGGGCAGTTGGGATGGGTTAGACAGGTTCATTTGAGGGAGATTTTTATCTTCTTCTGAAGCATAGAAGTGCTGTACAATATCCACTGAAGTCAGTGGAAAGCTTTGGATCAGTCCATAAGGCTGCATATACACTACACATCACTTTCAGTGGCGTATGCAGTACGTGTACTTACCCATGACAGTGTGGCCTTTCCCCACTGCCTTCCCCTTGCCAGAGTCTTTTCCCACTGCCAGAGTCTTTCCCTGTGGTGGGGAAGGGCTCTAGCCAGCAGGGAGCTGCTGGAGCCTTTCCTTGCTGCTACTCTTCCTCCTCTCCCCCCACCGAGCTTTTCCCCACTGCTGGTGCCTTTCCCAGCTGCTAGAGTCTTTTCCTGTGGTGGGGAAAGTCTCCAACTGCTGGGCGGCAGCAGGACTCTACATGGTTTGCGCTAGTAGAGAGCCATGTATAGTATGTACTCGGGTACCCTTCAGACGTGTCTGTACTCTAGTTGTCTAAACTGTGCCTCACGGTCTACACTGATACTTGAACCCGTGCTGGGCGCTACCTGAGTACATACTCTACATGCTGCCAAAAGAAGCATGCAGTGTAGACATAGTCTTTGTGAGTATCAAATGGTTAGAGCAGGGGTTTAGGCATCAGGACTCCTTGTCATGTATTCCTAGGTCTGCCACTGAATCTCTGATACTTTGGGTAGTTCACTTAACCTTACTATATTTGAGTTTACTGCTCTGTAAAATGGAGGTCGGATTCCTTGCCCAGGGATGTTGTGAGGCTTCATTAATTAATGTTTGTAAAGTTCAGTGAGTTCTTGAGTGAAAGGTTCCACCTAAATGCAAAAAAACTATCCAAAATAAGTCACTGCTGGCGATAGAAATGTCTAGATGAACCATTGGTCTGTTGTACTATGGCAGTTCCCATGTTATTAGTTTCGGTCCAGAACCTGCAAACACTTAGGCCTGTATTTAGCTTTAAGCATGTGCACAAGAGCTTGTAGGACTTGGTATTTGTGTTAGTATCACAAAAATACATTACTGTATATTTCTTCTTTGTGTTTTTGTTTTGATTAATTAGGCAATAAAGAATTTCTTTCATTCCTGTGCTGGCTGGTGCGTTGTTACCTTCATTCTGGGAGTCTGTGACCGACACAATGACAACATCATGCTGACAAACACTGGCCACATGTTCCATATAGATTTTGGAAAGATTTTAGGTCATGCACAAAAATTTGGAAGCATAAAAAGGTTGGTATCTACAATAACATTAATTATAAAGTTTAAACAGTGTTCTGATAAAACTTCAGTATTCTAAAACATAGATGAAAATGGTAAATGAGTCCTTGCTCCCCCCCCGCCCCGAATCTCTAGAGGTATCATACACAGCATGTTGTAGCATTCTTAAAACCTTATCGGGAGAGGTCTGAAAGAATTAGTAATGGGATATGGAGATTTTCTCTTTTAGGTCAGTAGTATGAGTTTGATCCAGTTCAGCAGTGGCCAGAAGTAGTTACCATCTGATGGCGGGCCTATGAGAAAACAGTCCGTGGTCTCATTTTTTTTTTCTAGTGGGCAGGTGTCCATAGCACAAATCCAATCCCACAGCTGGATGTAATTGTCACTTTTAGCATAGAGACCAAACACTGACTGGGCATGCAGGATCAACTACACTCCTGCACATAGGGTGAAATCGTGGCCCCAGCGATGTCAATGGGGCCCATGATTTACACCCCAAGTATTGATCCCAACTAGTCGGAGTTGAGTTGTGTGGATGCTCTCACTTTCAGGCTGTACATATTCTGTGGATAAGTAAGTACTTGCCATACCTATTTTAGTTCCATTCTTGATTATGAAAGGATGAATTAGGATGAAATGATAACTAGAAGTGTGCATAGACATTTCAATACACCCCAAAAATATGAGATAAACTGTATAACAGTATATATGATGGATAAAAATATCTCCCTGGCACTGACAATCAGATTGATGTGTGGAGTCCTTCCTTCACTTGTCCTCATAATCACCTGACCCATCCCAGAATGAATCAGCTTGAGTTAATCATTCCTTTTTTTCCCCTTGTCTTCCAGCATATTAGACAGAAATAAGTGTGGGCGTACTGGTATGAAGGAAGCTGATGGGGCTAATTAGTTCTGAACCATGCAGACAAAAGATTTATTTGCAGTGCTCAAAATCATCATCAGTCATTCAAGGGGCTCCCTTAATTTTATCAATTTTCTGTGGAAAGAATAATACACAGTAGAGTCACAAAGAGACATACATACACACCCAGAGTCAAGTGCTGCATCTGTTACTCAGCCAAAGCTGCCACTCGAGTCTATCCGGAGCTTACTTGAAGGGTACTTTTGCCTAAGGGCAAAATGATTGAGGAGGGAAAGATTTGGCCCCTGGAGGGCAGCAGAAGGCCCAATGCCCAAAGTTTAGACAGGAATGCTATAGCTATTATTTTTATTATAAAATAATGTAATGATATTATACAGCTTTGTTAAATCTAGAAGTACCATTTAAAAATAAGTCATTTATTTAAATAGCATCTATTTTGTTCCTTTTCATCCATACAAGTATTTTGCTCTATTTTCAATAGATTCCAAACTATATAACTTGTGACTCATTCATGTGTCCTTAGTACGAACAGGGCTTATATTTTCAGTAGGCTGTAGACACTAGGGAGCGATATGCTTACTCCTTGCCCTCATGCACACTGAGTAGGTCTGAGAAAGATGGCTGTAATACACATGAGCATTGTGTGTTCTTCATCAAATGTAGTGTCTGACAGATACTAGTGACACAAGGATATCAGACTTTCATCACCCACAAAGTGAATACTTGATGCTATTTGCATCTATCCATTCCTTTTCCACATGCAGACCTGAAGCAGTTCACTTGTTAGCCCCATGTTTAAGTAACCTTTTAGTAGATTTTTAGCTCAGTTCTCCAAAAGTTATCTGCCTTTTGACCATGCCCTAAATCAGTAATTTACCTCCGTTGAACCACTAAAGTGATGTCCATAAAAACACCTGCAAACTTTTTTAAAATCCTCAACACTATATTTGTGATGACTCTCTTATTATGCTTTGTTGTTTAATACAATTTATATGCATTGCAGTGAGGTAGCTTAGGCAACTTTAAAGATCAGCAGCATCTGATCTTACAAATCTTGACTCATGCAAGTAATCCTTATATCACACTGTGGTTACATTTTTCTTCAACGCATTTATAGCAAAGGCTTGCAGGAAAAGGAGTCCCCACTCCATATTAATTACCGTACCCTGGTCTCTCTTTTCTTAGAAAAATAATTTGCTTGCTTACCACAGATATAAATGCCCATTGTGTATTCTCAATAAATGTGTGGGGAGTTTTGTGATTAGCAAACATTTGTCCTTCAGAGTATCATAAGCAAATGCCTTCCACAGTCTTCTGCAAGTAAGAGTACTCTTTTTATTGTAAATAAACTGAAAGATTTATAGTAGCCTGAAGACTTATGTAACACTCTATACAGGGCAGTGATTCCTTCCATTCAGTCCACTCTCGACTCTGAAAATAATCCTTTGAAAGTAATATGATTCAGACCAGACATGAGAATTTTCAGGAAAACATTTCTTTTGAAAACATAGCAAACATAATTTGGCAATGGAAAGGGATCAATACCTGCTCCAGTCCAGTATCCTCCTCATTACATTTTATGTACTGAGTCTCTCCATTTAGAGCCCAATCCTACACCCATTGAAATCAGTAGAAAAAGTCCCATTGTCTTCAGTGGGATTTAGTGAACATTCCTGCCTTAAAGAGCTTGTAGTCTGTCTATCTGATCTTTAAAGTGCTCTGGAGGAACATTACTTTTTGAGTCCCATAGGAGATTTACAGACTAAAACATGAGATTTCATTATCTTTTATTTTATCTTACAAAGCTACACATTTTGTTAGTGGTAATAAAATTACACACCTTTCTTTAATCGAGCCCCAGCTTTTGACCCTAAGGCAGTGAATTCCACAGAATTCAAACTGTGTGAAGAAGTAATTACCATTTATTTGTTCAAAATTTCCTGTACTTTAATAGTATTGAGTATCCTGTGTTCTCATTTTGAGGTAGGCCTGTACTCCCTGCCCCTGTTGAGGTCACTAGAGGTGTTTTCTGAGGATAAGTCTATGCTGCAATGTGTACCCACATACTGGCTTGTGCACATGTGATTGCATGTTAGCCAAGCCTGCCTCCAAGAGCCCATACTACAGAGCCACACATGCCCCAGTATACCCACATCTATTCTGACATAGCAGCTGCATGTGTTCAGTGCTAGAATTAATGGGGGTATGTATATCCCAGAGCTCTTAGTGCTTCACCAACAGGAACAATTCTAGCAATTGGTGTATAGTGTATTGTGGGAGGACTTGTTTGTCCTTCCTGGATCCCTATGCAGAAGTGGTTTTAGCGGAGGTACACAGGACAATGTAAGAAGAAGGGGTTAATCTTTTTATTTTTCTGGTTCTAACCAATTCCTCTTGAACTCTTCTGCTTTGGAGGATTAGGCAATAAAGGATTTATTTAAATGCGGTGCTCTCTGATACAATCCTAGATTTAGCAGTCTTACGCTTCTCCAGCCATTTTCAACACCTTTCTTGGTAGTTTTCCAGTCACTGCTATTGACTAGGTGGCCATCTCAAATAAAATGAGATAATCCAGGTTATACGATATTTTTGTCATGGCATAGTAATGTATGTGTAATTTCCCATCCTTTTTCAATGCACACAGTTGTCCTGTTTAATTGCTGCCTATATGCCTTCACTGATCTCCTCAAAGACCCCTATGTCTTTCCCAGATATTAAATTTTGCTCTTTCTGTTGTGTTGTATTTTGTTTTGTTTTTTGACAATGTTTATTATTAGAGCTGGCTGAACCTAAGGATGGCCATACTGGGTCAGACCAAAGGTCCATCTAGCCCAGTATCCTGTCTTCTGACAGTGGCCAAAGTTAGATGCTTCAGAGGGAACGAACAGAACAGGTAATCATCAAGTGTCGCCCCTTCCAAGCTTCTGGCAAATAGAAGCTAGGGACACCATCCCTGCCCATCCTGGCTAATAGCCATTGATGGACCTATCCTCCATGTACTTATCTAGTTCTTTTTTTGAACCCTGTTATAGTCTTGGCCTTCACAACATCCTCTGGCAAAGAGTTACACAGATCGACTCTGTGTTGTGTGAAGAATCCCTTTTAGAATGTTCCCATTGGGAAATTCTAATTTTCCATCAAAAATATGGGAAAGTGGGGTTTTTCCCCATCCTTTTTACTGTTTTTCTGCTTTTTCCAGTTTGAGAAGAATAAGAAAGGGGGGGGGAGAAATGCCACTTTTCATTTAAACCTATTTACTGATGAAAAAACTTTCCTTGGAAAATTTTTGGCCAACTCTGTTTATTACCTTTATCTAAGTTAAATTCTATCCTATATCATACTGCCAATCCGTCACTTTATGTAGATTTGGAGTTACAGTTCTTAGTTTTCATTAACCTGAAGAGTTTCAAGTCATCAGCCAACTTCCTTCACTTGCTACACCTGTCCTCCTCCAAAAAAACAAAGGCCAGAGACATGCAAAGACTTCATATTCTTAAATTTAAGTGCTTGGGTGGTTTCACTGAAGTTAATGAAGCTACTCAGGTATTTAAAGTTAAGCATCCACATATGTCTTCGCAGAATTGGAGCCTACATTTTCAAAAATGATTTGGGGCAGTTTCAACTTTTGGATAGGCCAATTTGAGACACCTTAAAGGGGCCTGAATTTCAGAGGACAGGTGCTCAGCATTTCTGAAAATCAGCCCTTTTTAGGTGTTTCAAGTTAGGCATTCAAAAGCACTAGTCACTTTTGGAAATTTAGGCCTCCTCTACTGAGAAATATGAGTCCCAATACTGGCTTTAGGACACACTTATCTTTCTCCACTTTGAAGACTAGTTATTTATTGTTACTGTGTTGTCTATGCCTCACCCACTTATTAATCCTGCATAATACTTCACCCTTGGTTATTTATTTTCTTTAATAGTCTCATATGGAGGGAACTCATCAAATGCTTTTTGAAATCAGAGTAAATTTATGTCCACTAGTCTCTTTTGTATCTATGTTTTAATTTATTATTTCTGTGAAGTACCCTAACAGTTTAGTGAGGCACATATTTTCCTTTACCGAAGCTGTGTTGGTTTGTCCCGATCTGTTTTTATTATCCAAGCGTAATGTTCTGCTTTCTCCTTAATTACATGCTCAATTGAGTTCCCTGAAACTGAGGAGAAGCTCACTGGTCTGTAATTCCCAGTATCCCCTGTGGCTCTGATTTGAAGCTGAAGCACTGCATTAACTACTTTCCAGTCTTCAGGAACAGTTGCTGTTTTGAGGAGGTTATTGTATAGTCTCATTAGTAATTATCTGGGCTAGAGTGTGGTGTTGTTTATCGCCTTTGGAACCACCAGTGGAATTCCTTCCAGTTCTGGTCCAGTGGAATTCCTTCCAGTCTGGTGGTGTACTGCATGTGAGTTTGAGTGGCTCCATATCTTCCCCTTTGGAGACTTCTCTCTCTTTTTTTAAGACCACCCTGTGAATTCTTATATAAATGCCTTTGGAAACAGGAAGTTCCACATCACAATCAACAGTAAATAACTGATGGAAAAAATATTGACCTATCTTCTGTACTATATCATCATTGTTTTTAATTGCAACCCGCCCTTCCACCACTTTATCCCATGTGCCACTTGGGTATCTGTGATGGGGTGTACTCCCCACACTGGCCCTACAAGAGCTGAATTAGTCTGCTAAGGGGGGAAGAGGGTAGGCTGGAGGCAGCCAATTAGAGAGAAGCTCACCTATGATGGGCAGGTGGGGCTTCTCCAAAAGACAGGAAACTGAAAGCAGAAGGGGATGCAGGGAGAAGGCTTCAGGGAGGACTGCTTTAGGGCTACAGAGACAAGTTGCCTAAAGTTACTCCCTGGGAGGAGGGAGTGAAGAGATTGTCAAAACCAGAGGAGTGGGGAGGGCCAGGAGTTATGGAAGTGACTCAGGTAAAGGCAACAAGGTGCAGGAAATTGGCCTTGTTGCTGTGTAGAGGGTCCCTGAACCAGAACCTGGATAGAGGGTGAGCCCAGGTTCCCCTGCCAGTCACTGCAGGAGTGGCACTGTGAGGCAGTGAAGCAGAAGACTGCCTGAGATTGCTAAAAAACGGAACCTTGATGTGCTTTCCCCCTGGAAGAATAGTGACCTGGACAGAGGGCTGAGTCATGAAGAGGACAGCTGCAGTTCCCAAGAGTGAAAGAAGAGCTGCAGAGGAGAAACTGAAAGGGTGTAACCACTGGAAGGGGTGTCGGCCTGACTGAGTTAATCCCCAGAATCACCAGGAGGTGGTGCCATCCAGCAGGGAGTCAAGCAGCCTGTCACAGTATTCTAGAGGGGCTATACTCTCTTACATAGTCTAGTGCAGTGATTCTCAATGACCATTCCAAGGACTGGGTGCCAGTCCATGGCAGCCTCCTTGCCAGTCACTCAGATTTCCCTAACACAGAATATTAATATTTAAAATGTAAAGTTTTTTTGTACTTGCATTTTACATCACTGAATTCATTCAATTATTTTTGGACATCTTAAATAAATCGACTGGGTTGACACTGGTGCCCCTGGTACTGATATGCAAATCATATTTGCATTCATTTGTTGGAAGGAAGTAATTAACAGAAAGCGGCGAGAAAAATTTAAGTCCTAGTAAAAATTTTACTTAGCTAAACTAGACAATGTCACTGTCAAAGCAATTACCTCTGCATCTATTTTTCAGAACTAACAAAAGTTCAGAAAAACATAATAGAGATGTGAGTGACTCCAAATATGATCAGGAAGAAGTGTTAGAAAAGGAAATGTTCATCCGTCAATCAAAAATATGATGAGTCTTACATTTAAGTATGGGTTTGTTGAAAGTGAGGATGTAAAATGCCCAAAACCTCTCTGTGTTATGTGTGGCACAACTCTGAGCAATGATGCTATGAAACCTTCAAAAATGATTTGACACCTTGAAACTAAACATCCGAATTTAAAAGAAAAGCCAATGGAATTCTTCCAACGGAAGCGAGATGACATGAAAGGGAAAAAGCAACTACTGCACACCACCATAACATCAAATAAAGGTCTGATATAAAAGCATCATAGCTGCTATCCCTACGCATAGCTAAATGCAAATTGCTATTTACGATTGATGAAGAACTAATCATGCCTTTTGTAATAGATGCCTATCACAAAGTCTTGGGTGATGCAGCTGTCAAATGATAGTCATGTTGAATCACTGATATTGCAGAAGATCATAGAATCATCGAATCATAGGACTGGAAAGGACCTCGAGAGGTCATCTAGTCCAGCCCCCTGCACTAATGGCGGGACTAAGTATTATCTAGACCATCCCTGACAGGTGTTTGTCTAACCTGCTCTTAAAAATCTCCAGTTATGGAGATTCCATAACTGGGCAATTTATGCTAGTGCTTAACCACCCTGACTGTTAGGAAGTTTTTCCTAATGTCCAATCTAAACTATCCTTGCTGCGATTTAAGCCTATTACTTCTTGCCCTGTTCTCAGAGGTTAATGAGAACAATTTTTCTCCCTCCTCCTCCTCATAACTACCTTTTATGTACTTGAAAACTGTTAACATGTCTTCCCTTCTCTTCTCCAGAATAAACAAAGCCATTTTTTTTTTTAGTCTTTCGTCATAGGTCATGTTTTCTAGACCTTTAATCATTTCTGTTGCTCTCCTCTGGACTTTCTCCAATTTGTCCACATCTTTCCTGAAATGTGGCACCCAGAACTGGACACAATACTCCAGTTGAGGCCTGATCACCATAGAGTAGAGCAGAAGAATTACTTCTCATGTCTTGCTTACAACACTCCTGCTAATACATCCCAGAATGATGTTTGCTTTTTTGCAACAGTGTTATGCTGTTGATTCATATTTAGCTTGACCCCCAGATCTCTTTCTGCAGTACTCCTTCCTAGGCAGTCATTTCCCATTTTGTATGTGTGCAACTTATTGTTCCTTCCTAAGTGGAGTACTTTGCATTTGTCCTTATTTAATTTCATTCTATTTACTTCAGACCATTTCTCCAGTTGTCCAAATCATTTTGAATTTTAATCCTATCCTCCAAAGCATCTGCAGCCCCTCCCAGCTTGGTATCGTCAACAAACTTGAAGTGTACTCTCTATGCCATTATCTAAATCATTGATGCTACTGAACAGACCTAGACCCAAAACCAATCCCTGCAGGGATCCCCTTGATATGCCCTTCCAGCTTGACTGTGAACCACTGATATAACTACTTCCTGGAACAGTTTCCCAACCAGTTATGCACCCTTATAGTAGCTCCATCTAGGTTGTATTTCCCTAGTTTGTTTATGAGAAGGTCATGCGAGACCGTATCAAAAGCCTTACTAAAGTCAAGCTATACCACTTCTACCGATATCAAAGCTCAGTTGATGGAAAGGGTGAGAGTATTAAGCTGGTTTGTAATTCAGTTACAACAGACATTTCTAACACAGCAGTTCTTATTGTTTATGTGCGCCTATGGGATGCCTATGCCTATGATGGTGCATTTCATAAAGATCTACTCTGCTGAGATGAACTGCCACAAAACACAACAGGTGCTGAAATATTTTGTGTCCTAGATGAGTATGTGAGAGGACAGGACTTCAGTAGGATCACGGGATTGGAATTTGCACTGATGGAGCGGCCACAATGACAGGCAGATATTCAGCTGTAGTGGCGAGAGTGATGAAAGTTGCACCAACTGCTCAAGCACACTGCTTTATTTATCAAAAGGTCTTGGTAGCCGAGAAATGTATGTCCTTGGTATAGTTGTTAAAATTGTGAATGTTGTGAAAGCAAATGGACTCAATTCTCACCTCTTTGCTACAATGTGTGAAGAAATGGGGTCTGACCACCACTTACTCTTACACGCTGAAGTGTGGTGGTTATCCCGTGGCAAAATATTAAACCAAGTGTATGTGAACTTGAAGCCTTTCTGTCTCAAAAGAAGTCTCCTCTGGCAGCATACTTTCAGGATTTACAATGGATCATCAAACTTGCATATTTGGCAGAGTATGGTGAGTGTCTTTGTATTGGCTGACAAGTTCATAGCCTTTTTAAAAAAAAATAGAAAAAGTGCTCAAGTCTGGAAAGAGAGTCAGGTGCAACTGTTATGACATGTTCCCATTTTTTGCATTTCTGGCTATTGATGATAGTAAAGGTGTGGATCTGCCTCTCCTACCCAAAATATTGCATCCCATCTAAAATCAACTCTCCAAACATTTGAGGACTATTTCTCATCAGACTCTGATCCACAAAAAGGAAAGCAATGGGTTCATGGTCCATTTTCCTCTCGAGGACCTGAGAACTCTCTGTCGCTATCATTAGAGGATAAGTTGCTGGAACTATCAAGTGATGAGGGTCTGAAGTTACAGTTTCATGAAGTGACCTGTTTTCTGGATCAAAGTCAGAAGTGAATACCCACAACTTGGTGAATTCACTGTCAAAACTTTGCTCCTGTTCCATTCCACATACCCCTGCAAAACTGGATTTTCAGTGATGACTGCAACGAAAACAAAATACCTCAAGCAGCTGAGCATTGGAAAGATACTCCAAGTTTCCTTGTCAAACATTCATCCCCGGATTGAAAGACTTGCATCTACATGACAGGTACAAACATCTCATTAACAGTAGGGTGATGAATACATCTGATTATTTTTTTTAAAGTAAATTAAGTGAATTATCACAAATGTACAAAATGAGGTATTCAAAATTTGTAGCCAAATTTATTGGTAGCCTTCATTTGAAACAATGTTTAAAAATGAGGTTAACATTTTCATATCACATAACTTGTTGAACTGCATAGGTGCTGGAACTAGGGGTGGCTTAAAGTTGTTTCCATTATATACAGGGTTTACAGTTTGGTTCAGTGGCTCTCAGACAGGGCTGGCCTTATCATGAGGCGAACTGAGGCAGCCGTCTCAGATGCCAGACTGTGGTGGGGTGCCACTAGGACCCAGAGTGTAGAAAATTGTGTCTCCTGCTGGTGTATATGTATTCTCTCTGCTCTAGATGCACAGAGATGGTGGAGTGCTGTGCTGAAGGAAGGAGGGCACAAGAGACCTAACAGGCAGGCAGGAGAAAAGGTGAGAGGGAATAACAGAAAGCAGCAGGAGCTGCAGGGAGAGAGAGGAGGAGGAACCTCTTATGTACCTCTCTAGCACCCCCAGGAACCTGGACTGATTAAAACCAGCTTCTCAGTGAGCTTCCTGTTTCCTGCTGCTTCCGTGAACCCATTTGAGGAGAACAGGCAGCCAACTGAAGTAGTAGGAGCCAGTTAGGCCCTTAAGATGCTGATATCTTACCTCACTCAGGCCCTGCTACCAGTCTGCTTATTTGTCCCCTTCAATTGGGTGTTGAGAGCCACTATAGCTGGCACAGAAAAGCAGTCCTGAGTGAAAGAAGAAAACGCCCCTCTGGGACAGCATTCAGAAAAAGAAAGAAATCAAAGGAAGCTTTTCTATCTAAGCAGGAAGGAGCTCTCCTGAGATACATAGACACAAATGTTCACGGTGAGCCTCCCGGCCCCAGTGAGGATGTGAGTGGTGAGGAGATGCCTGATCTTCCAGTGAGTCAGAGTGCAGGTGACCTGGCAGCTACTGCAGCATCCATATCTCCATCTCAAATGGATGTAACCATGCACATTCCTGAAGAAAAGTGTAGATCAGAGAAGAGTGTGGTGGAGGCGCAAGAAACAGCTGCTGCTGAGTTTAATTCCTTAAGTCTAGATGATCCGGGATTGTGGACCCACTTGATCAGTAGCCTGAGGGTCTTCCTTGTACTTCATGGGCCACAGCAAGTGAAAAACTTGATGTTCCCCAAAGACAGTGAAAATAGAAATTTCCATCCAACATATTACTGGTGTGAAATCCCCAATGGTGACAAAGTGGAGAGGCCATGGCTTATGTACTCAAAAACCCAGAATGCTGCATACTGTTTTTGTTGCAAAACTGTTATTCCAGTCTAATGTTCCAGCCATATTGGGTTCTACATGAACAAAGGACTGGAAAAAATCTGGCTAGAAATCTGGCATGCCATGAGAAGGTAGCAAATCACCAGAGAGCACTCCACATGTAGAAAGAGCTTGAGATGAGACTAAGGTTAAAGGCCACCATAAATGATCAGCATCAAGAGAAGATTGCATCAGAGTCTCTTTACTGGCAAAATGTTCTGAAAAGGCTCATTGCCATTGTGAGAATGCTTGCTACCCAAAACCTAGCACTGCGTGGCACTTCAGATCAGCTGTATGTACCAAACAATGGAAACTTCCTTAAAATTGTGGAGCTGATGGCTGAGTTTGATGCTGTACTCCAGGAGCATCTAAGAAGAGTCACCACCCAAGAAATGTACACACACCACTACCTTGGAAATGCAATTCAAAATGAGATCATACAATTACTGGCAACAAAAGTCAAACAAGATTGTGGCAGATCCGAAGTCAGCAAGGTATTAATCTGTTATTCTGGACTGCACATCAGCCATACAGAACAAATGACTTTAATGGTGCATTTTGTAACAACAACAGAACCTAGTGAAAATATCCCTGCAATGGTGACTGTCAGAGAGCATTTTCTAGAATTTATTTACATTGATGATACTACAGGAGCTGGTATGACAAATGTGCTTCTTAAAAAGCTGGAAGATACAGGAATTGCGATAGCTGACATGAGAGGTCAGGGCTACGATAATGGTGCCAACATGAGAGGAAAGAACAGAGGAGTGCAGACACGGATCCGAGAGTTAAACCCTCAAGTTTTTATTGTCCCATGCAGTTCTCATTCATTGAACCTGGTGGTCAGTGATGCAGCATCAGCTTCTAGTGAGGCTGCTGAATTTTTTAATGTAATTCAAAGCATCTATGTATTTTTTTCGGCATCAACTCATCAGTGGCAGCTTTTGAAGCAACATCTGGGAACATCCTCTCTGACACTGAAACCACTGAGTGCCGCACGAGGGGAAAGTTGAGTGGAGGCGATAAAGCCTATCTAACACCAAATTGGGAAGATCGATGATGCCATAGTTGCCATTATGGAGGATAATGCTATGACAGGAACTGTTCGTGGGAGAACAGTGGCAGAGGGAAATGGAATCACCAGAAACATAGATAACTTCAAATTTCTGTGGTGCTTAGTGTTGTGGCATGACATATTGTTTGAAATAAATGTTGTAAGCAAGAGACTCCAAGGTGTTGACCTTGATATATCTGGAGCAATGGAACAATTGGACAAAGCAAAGTCATACCTACAGTCTTACTGGTCAGATGAGGGATTTCAAAACATTCTGAACAGTGCACAGAAGTTGGCAGAGGAACTTCACACTGAAGCTATTTTCCCACCCATTCAAGAATACAAGAGTTACCGAAGAAGACGACATTTTGATTATGAGGCATGGGATAATCCCATAAGAGACCCCAAACAATAATTCAAAGTTGAATTCTTTAACCAGGTGCTAGATTGTGCAATACAGTCAGCTGAAGTTTCATGCAGCTCAAGGAACACAGCAGTATATTTGGGATGTTGTATGATATTCCAAAACTCCTTACTATATCTCAAGAAGACCTACACCAGCAATGCAGGGCACTAGAGACAGTGTTGACACATGATGACATGCGCGATATTGATGCGAGTGATTTAGGTGATGAACTGAAAGACCTTTCAAGATACATTTCAGCAGGATAAACTCCAAAGACTGTTCTGGAATATATGTGCACAAATAAGATGATCTCCCTCTTTCCAAATGCTTTTGTTGCTCTGCGCATACTTCTAACACTTCCTGTAACAGTTACCAGTGGAGAACGCAGCTTCTCCAAGCTGAAGTTAATAAAAACACATCTACGCTCCACAATGACACAGAAGAGGCTGGTTGGTCTTGCAACCAATAGAGCATGAGCTGGCTCAGACTGTGGACCTTCAGAAAGCAGTTCACATCTTTGCAACTAAGAAGGTATGGAAAGCACCACTTTGATTATTCAAACAGATAAAAATGCCAGCGTTTACTATGCAGACAAGAAAAGTTACATTTGCTGTTCAGGCGTTTGAAAGTTGTGTTACTTAAAATTTTTGAACAATGCATTTTAAGTTGTTAGTTCTCCTGTATTGGGGTAGGTAGCAGAGCAGTACCATGAGAGGAGTAGAACAGGAAGAAGGCAGAATTGAGACCTTTCAAAGTTTTGGCCCAAGCCAAGGGGGCATGGGGGCCTGGTAAGAACAAACAGCAAGAAATACCAGTGAAGCACTGTTCATTTTTTTTTCTCTCAAGCGGTCCGTGACAGTTCAGTAAGGCAGCAAGCCTTGGTCCCTGGTGTCAAAATGGTTGAGAAACACTGGTCTAGTGCATTTAAAGAATTTTGTATTGCTTGATCTTAATAATGTTGTTTCTTCTTCATTCTGACCCTTTGCCCATTATCCTTATCTGGAAAATGTGCTCCAGTCTATTATAGATAGATTAGATATGTCATTTGTGCAGAATTTCCATCTATGCCCTAAGGAATTCCTGTGCCTTGCTGTTGAATCATCATGGTTTTAGTCTCATCTTTTTTTGCTTAATGATAAACAGATATCCTATACCTCTGATATTGTGTGTTTTGAACAACCTTCTGTCATTGAATAGTCCATTGGCTGAAACTCTAGTGTTTTTGTTTGTTTGTTTGTTTTTTCCCTACCATTCAGTTTATTTTAAACCATTTTCCTAATAGTTGTAAAATTTGCCTTTTGAGAGTTAATCAGTGCTATTATCCACGGGGAAGTCATTCTTACAGAATATCTAAATCATTTGTGTAGTGATCACTGTTAGCCAGCTGAACTCTCTCACTCACCTCTATATGTTACATCAGAAGCAGCTGGTAATAAACTCCTTGCCACCTGCAAAATGAGATGCTTTTAGAAAACAATTATTTACAGTATCAAGAAAACTGTGGCCAACATTTTAAAACATGAGTGTCCAAAACTTACGTATTTTTAAAACTGTATTAAAGCACCCAAATAAATGGTCTGATAGCTGGTTGCCAGCACCTCAGAAATTCAGACCACTTAGTCGGGTGCCTAAATATGGAGTTATGGTCCTAGCTTTAGGCACCTAAGCTTGTCTAAACCAGACTCTGATGGTGCCATTTGATCAGTCTATATAAGCGACGGGTCTGTGCCACAAAGTAGTAAGAGACAATGATTGAAAAACATTCTAGACTTCTTGATCTTTAGATCATAGTGCATGTTTTATGAGTTGTGGTCCTTTTTTTAAGGCTTGGGCCCTATTTGATGTGCAAGTGGATGAACTCCTCTGAGAGAAGTGAATTTCTTGTTCAAACTTTGTGGTCAGATAACAGCATAGAGGGGTGATTGTGGCTGGCAAAATGCCAATACATCCAACTGAAAAACCATTCACAGATCTCTGACCACAATTTCTGCTTGCAATGGCATGTCCATTGCCAACTTCCTTACTAGAAAAGACCATTCCAGATGAGTCCCTAAAGAGAAAGATACCACAATGCCTTGGTTTATGCTATGAAATGTAACCACCTATAAACAGTTGTCAGCAACTGTGTTAGCTATACTGGGTCTTAGCACAGTTAAACCAAGTGTATACAGGGATTTATAACATGCTCTGCATCATGTCAGCTAACCATAATTAAATCCTGATTCAATTAGCATGATTGTTGACTGCCAGGTTCAGACATGGTTACATCTTATAGCATAGGCCAGTCCAGTGAGATAAATGTTTCCTTGAATATTGGCCAGGACAGAGAGTATATACAATGTGCTAATCGCACGGGGAAATTTAAGTTAAGAATGTGTCTACTATATATATATATATATAGTAGACACATATATATATGTGCTTGGAAGTACTAGATTTTTATTGGTAAATGGTTGGTTTCACTGTACACATACAAACTGATGAAAAAATATTTCCATCTATAATAATCGAAATTGATATATAAGTAAAGTAGGAAAAATGCAGCTTGAGAACTTATTACAGTTTGATATAAGGCTATTTACATGGTTTATTTTTACATGTGATGTTGAAAGTTTGTGTTTTAGTTGTTAGAAATCTTTAAGTTTTCAAATCTTAACATCTACAGCCATTAAATAATTATTGTCTGACCCCACCTAATTTCCCTCGAGTGTGAAAATTTAAATGGATAAAAAATATGCTTAAAAATAAACATTTATGAAAAGTAAATATCAAATTCTGCCAAGCCTAAGTATACATGTGTCAACTATTTTTTAAAAAAGGAAGAAAATATCTTGAATACCTTGAAGAACTTGCTCAATAATTACAGAAGAATATGAGAAACTACTGTTCGAAATCAAGAGCAATTTGCCTCTTGAACAAGTTATATCATGCTAGCTGGAAATCAGATCCAGTCTGGGACATATATTATGAGTACTTCCAAGCTCAATTGGAGAATTGCCATAGCCTCCAATAGCCGTAGATTGGGCTCTATATCTATAAGTTAATCAGGGTGGGATTTTCCAAAGCACTGACGTGACTTAGGAGCACAATTCCCATAAAACAGTGATGCCTTTGAAAATCCCGTGCTTGGAAAATTACTGTCCTGGATGCTAATATAATAACTTATTTGAGTGAAACTAGCATCAAAAAGAGATTTCAGTGAAAAGCACAACTTTTCCCCCCCCCTCTGCTGTCTGTATCTCCAGAAGCAGGACAAACGGTAGGAAATGGCCAGTGTTAAAACCAGGTTTTCTGGCAGACTGGGTATAAGCTTGATTGATGGCCCCTGCTCAGCTAAGGACTGTGCATCAAAACATAACACTCCTATTCTGAAGGGCCATTCCCACAATTCCTCCAGGCTCAGAACTTTCAGCCCCAGATCCACAAAAGTACTTAGGTGCCTAACCCCCAGATTTAGGTGCCTAAGTTCCACTTTTAGGCACCACTACGATCCACAAAAACCTCACTTGGCTACCGCCTAACCCTGTAGATACCAAAATTCTTTCAGCACCTACGTTTTTGCAGTGAAGATTTCCTTAGGTGCCTATCTTTCTGGCTCTTGCTATGCACACTGCTGCCTGCCTCTAGGCACCTGGGTGCCTTTCCCTCACCTAAGCCCCAGAGCGATTCAAGAACCGGAGGAAGATAGGGTTTCCTCCACCTCGGTCGTGCATGGGGCCTGATCTGGTAGACATGCTCACCGGTGGCCCAACTCCACACAAAACAGTGTGGGAGAGAAGCTCTTTTTAGCCAAGTGCTTAGGGTACTCACCTAGGGTACAGCCCTGCTTCCAGTCCCCTCTCAACTTGATAAGAAGAAATTTGAACAGGGATCTGCCACCTGTCAAATTAGTGCTTTAACTGGGTTATGGAATATTCTCATAGGAGAGATTGAGGGAGACCTCTATTCACGTTGTTCCACTGTTAATTAAATTATTGAACAATTAACTATTTATTGGGGCCAGAAAAAGAGGGGAATCATTCCATGGCCCAGTGGCTAAGGCACCTCCCTGAGAGATGGCAGATCTCTGTTCAGCTCCCCGCTTCTCAGGCTAAGGGGGGACTTGAACCAGGGATTTCAATGAGCACCTTAACCACTGGGCTAAAGATGATGAGGGAGTTTCTCCTCCTTCGATCTGCTGTTCTATGTGGCATTTGGTGGCCTGTGAGCAAGCCTACTAGATCATGCCCTGCATATGAATTAGGTGGAGGAACACCTATCTTCCCCTTGTTCACATGGCACTAATGGGGATAGATGCCTCTGTGCAGCCTGGACTTAGGTACCTATCTCCCTGAGAGGGATAGAGGTTAGGACACATCCCCTCATCAGCATCTCCCATTGGCTAGCTTAGGCGGGGAACCACCCAGCTTGCTGGCTTTTGTAGATCCCATTTTAAGGTTCCTATCGCTCCCCATTGATTGTATAGAGCCTAGGTGCCTCACTCAGGCTTTGTGGATCCCATTATTGTCCCAGTGATTTTGTAGGCACCTAAAAGTTAGCTGTTGTGACAATGGGTGTCACAACGCTTATGTCCCTTTGTGGATCCCCAGCCCTCACTGACTTCAAAAGCACTTCACCATGAGTTCTGTGTATTGAAGCCTCCCAAATGTCTGTTGCAATAAATAAAGGTTTAAAAGGAAAAAAAACAAAACCTGGGAGAAATCCCTCTGGAGAAATAAATTCTGGTTAACTTTAGGTGGCAGGCTGTTCAAAACTTGCTCAATCATTTGTCTCTTCTAATGGTTTTAATGTGCAATTGCTATTTGGGATAGACTGTTCTCTTTAGACATACAGGGATATGTATTGTGACAGACCCAGACCAGTGGGGTTCAGGAGTCTGGTAGAGGGCAAATATACTGGTCACTGGATGAGTAGGTTTCTGTTCCCTGAGTGACCAGAGCAGGGGCTGCACTAGAGTAATCAGGTATCAGGGGGTAGCCGTGTTAGTCTGTATCTACAAAAACAACAAGGAGTCTGGTGGCACCTGTTAGTCTTTAAGGTGCCACCAGACTCCTTGTTGTTAGAGTAATCAGGAATCTGCTAGAATCAATTAAGACAGGCTAATCAGGGCACCTGGGTTTTAAAAGGAGCTCACTTCAGTTTGTGGTGCGAGTGTGAGGAGCTGGGAGCAAGAGGCGCAAGGAGCTGAGAGTGAGAGGGTGTGCTGCTGGAGGACTGAGGAGCACAAGCGTTATCAGACACCAGGAGGAAGGTCCTGTGGTGAGAATAAGGAAGGTGTTTGGAGGAGGCCATGGGGAAGTAGCCCAGGGAGTTGTAGCTGTCATGCAGCTGTTACAGGAGGCACTATAGACAGCTGCAGTCCACAGGGCCCTGGGCTGGAACCTGGAGTAGAGGGCGGGCCTGAGTTCCCCCCAAACCTCCCAGTTGACCTGGACTGTGGGTTCTTCCAGAGGGGAAGGTCTCTGGGCTGTTCCCCATCCCACATGGTGAATCTCCGCGGCAAGAAAATCCGCCAATAAGCGCAGGACCCACCAAGATAGAGGAGGAACTTTGTCACAGTATAAAAATCCTAGATAGTTGGAAGAATAGAGGTCTCAACAAGGTATATCCCTGCTTTTTATTTCGCAAGAGTTTGCAAATAAATTAATTAATTAAATAAAAACTTGGAGCTGTCTGGAAGTTCTACACTTCTGTATTGTCTGCTTTAGTAAAGAGAAGTCTCAACTGAATATAGATTTACAATGAGCCAGAGGCAATGTAACTGGCAGCTTTGGGGCTGATCCTGCTCCCACTGAAGTCAATGGCAAAAATGCTGTTCATTTTGGTGGGAGCAGGAGTAGCTTTTGGCTAATCTACTAGCAAAATACAGAATGGAATGTTCAATCGTTTTGAAGGTTTACACAGAGTTTGGGGGGAAATGTGCATTTTATTGAACTGTGTTGCTCAGATCTTAGTTATTGTATCATAGATTTTAAGTATATATTTTAAAGTTGTAAGAGGTCAAATGCATTAAATTAACATAAAGGATATGACCACGACTTTGTCTATGACACACACATTCACTGAGCTCGCTGTACACCCAGGCACCAGCCCAAGGATACAGTGCATAATTCCAAGGTGCCATGCACTCAGAGTCCCCAAAGAAACCTCACTTTACACTGCCCTAGTGCTGTGTGGGGTTCAACAGTGGTTGGGACGGTGTACAGTGCTGCAAATTTCCCTCTGGCCTTGCTTAAGTTTTCACTGACCATGCCTACTTTTTCACCGATCCACATGAAGCATGCACTAGTGATGCTCACATGTGGTCATAACTTCAGTGAACCAGGGGACAGCATACCAGTGGCTTTGTGTAACTTCCTCTTTTTTTTTTTTCCTAAGCACATGGGGCAACCCACTTTTTATTCTTGCTTGGTGACTCCTTACTAAGAACCTGATAAGGCCTAATGTAGTCAGTGAGAGTCTCTCTATTGAATTCAGTAGACTTTGGATCAGACCCTAAATCCTCTTTGCTTCTGAACACATCCTGTAAATATCTTTGTATTTGATTGTTACTTTACAGGCTCCAACAGCCTGGATTGTATTTGAACTGATGTAGACTTAAGAATAAAAAACATTGTAACATTGAATATTTTGATTATAAAAATGCTTTTTCATTTTAACTTTTGATCAGTGGGTGATCTGATTCATTAATTCTATACCTAGTTAAGAAGTTACGGAGTATTTGGGTAATTTTTTGTATTCTACACATGGCTCAGAGCTGCTGTTCACCCATGAGATCACTCAAAAATATTTTTATGCCACCCATTAAATAAATACCCTTGTATAACAGACTACTGTTCTTAGTCTATCGCCAGTCTTATTCCCCCAAATGAACCTCAAACGTACTAAATACTGTATAGCTCTCCTAAAGTAGGAGATCACCTTTGTTACAGAGCTGATGTTTGTTCACCTTTTTGAGTGGTTGCTTAAGGCAAATTTTACTGTATAGTCTTGTTTCTATAGTGTATGCAGAGTTTGTCCTTCCTTGCCAAACCTACAGAAATAAGCACCTGAATTAAAAAACCTACAGAAATAAGTACTTGAATTAAAAAATAATGCTGTGCATTATTTAAAGAACCTTTTGGTTTTGCAGAAGAATAAATGATATCCACATTCAAACACTAACTAAAACCTTTACTTTTCTACTGACTGCATCTGAGTTCTAGTCACTCCTACTGAGTGCTACTACTTATTCATGAGTCAGCCTATATGATTTTAGAAAACCCAGTGTGTATATGTGGGTGGCTGGGTGAATGGATGGAGCAACTGATTTTAAACTAGTCAAAGTTCTGTGTGGTTTCTCACGCTCTTTCTTCTGTGTTCATATGAGAAATTGAACTGTATCTAAAGTTAAACTGATCTTTGACATGCTTCTCGTTACATCTCTTGTGGTGTGACTAGAACAAACTTTCCCCTAACAGCACAATGGGAAGTTTAGATTGAATTAGGGAAAAGGTCACTTGCAGTTTGGCTCATGTGCTCCAGTTACTAAATAAAGGAGGAAGTTGAGACATCTTTCTCACTGGAAACAACATGTTCCATACCGTGGGATTCAGAGTAGGGAAAACTGGAATAAACTCATAAACTTCATTATCAGCTTATTTCAAATGTTTCATCCCAGTGGTCAGTAAACCCTAGGGATCTTACTGTTCTGCAACTCTAGGGATGTAGCAAGTTTCCAGCCAATGGTAAAGTCCTGGTAAATATTCTCCTTATCACTAATTTGTTTGTTGTTATGCCTGATGAGCTATCCAATAACTTGAGGCTTGCTTTCTTCCCTGCCTCCCATATCATACCATCCAAACATTCTTAGCCTCCAGAGGGACACTAAAAAGCATTCTCATGAACATTTGGAAGATCTGACAGCAATAAACAGTGACATTCATCACTGGGCTTGCTTTTCCTTGGATTAATTTAATAAACCTAGGTCACAGCTATAGCAAAATATACCCCCTGAAATCCCAGTACTATATAGAAGCCTGTTTGCCCTAAGTGTGTGCATTCCCTTGTTTGTTGAAATACTTCCACTGTAAAAAACTAGAGGATCCATTAATCCCATCTGGGGAGGGTGACCAGACGTCTCGTTTTTAAAGGGATAGTCCTGTTTTTTGGGACTTTTTCTTACCCCTCCCCCCCCACCTTCCAGGCCCCATTTTTTCACAGTTGCTATCTAGTCACCCTACATCTGAGGCACAGCTTGCAGTGAAGAAAGGAGGCCTGATTTTGCTTTTATGCTGCAGGTACATGGTCAAGGCCAAGTTACACTAGCTTTTCGCAAAAAGACTTTTACACTAAAGAAGATGCTCCCCTGTGCTCCCCTTGTAAGATAGAGGGCATAATATGGTGAAAAAAAGCTTGTGTGGCCTTTCAAAATGGAGACATAGTCATGGCCAAATCTCCTACTTACTATGTTGCCCCATAAATGCAGCACGGAAACAGAAAATAAGAAGTGAACTCTCCCATGTTGGGGGCTACAAATCTTCTCTGTTAGGTACATGCAACCCCACTGATTTAACTGAAGAAACACAGGTTTAATGGAGATCTGCATTTTGGCCCACGGGGCCTCATTCATGCACATGTTGGTGATGATATGGAGTCCTTGCTCTTTCGGTCCCCTCTAGTGGTGATATACTATATGAATTATTTATGCTCTGTGTGACAAACATTGAAACTACGTGAAATATCTTTGGAGGAACATATTGTTATTAAGGTTATGAATGGTTTATGTATCACTGTGGGCCAGGGGTTGTATGCAGCTGTGGGGGAGGGTTGCTTTTAGTTCCTCCAGGAACTAAAAACAGTGGATGATGATTTAAGGTGAATCACTTAAGTTGTAAACACCTCCAGAGAGATACCACCCCCTGGGGTGGCTTGCATGTGCATGTTCAAACTGGGTTTTCCAGAGACCTACAGACAAAGAAAGGGCTTCTGTCATAAAAAGGCTACAGTTAAACTGACTCGGGATCTTCTTTCTGATCCAGCAAATGATCGGACCTTCCATCCAAGGGGGACTCCAACTCTTGTAGAAGGTTTGAAAAGATTCTGGCCTACTAGGGTAGCATGAGGGTTGATGAATAACTCATAATATTTTAGTATGTTTTAAATCTGTTTTCTCTGTAATGCTTTGACCTTAAAAATAAAGGTGCTTCCTTAGAAAGAGCTATGCAGTAACTGCTGGCAATGTACCTGCTGGCAATACACTGTTCATAGCCCTTGGAGAGAAAGCAACACATTGAGGCTGGCCGTTAGACAAACTGGCTTTAAGGCGGCACAGTGTAAGGCAGGGGACTGTGCTGCCTTAAAGCCCCCGTCAGGCAGGAGAGAGATGTGGGTCTCATCCAAGAGACATGACATCTGGGAGCCAGAAACCTTAAATAGGGGACCACAGAGGGTAAAAACAGATGCAATTACCCTGAAACTGTGACAATCTGGATGTCATACTAACAGTAGCATGTGTTAGGACTTGGGTGAATTGGAAAATGTGCCATTTCATGTTCAGGTCTGTGTAGTTGACTGCATAGAAACACCATCCCTAGCAGATTTATATCCAAATGGGCCATATATCGGTTATAGATATTATTCCTGTGCCTTCTAATGAGCTGCTGATTTTTTTGATTGAATGTCACTATGTACTGAGTTTCTGGCAGTGCACATCAAGGAAGAAAGCGCTGCCAGGCAAACAAACATATGCTCATGTGCAGTAGCATTAGACAGTGTATGCCCACAGATAAGCCTCTTCCCATGCCGCCTCTGTTTCATTTGCTGCTATGTGTTTATATATGTACGGATAGAGAGGATGATTTTTCAGCTCTGGAACAGACATTACCTTTTCCTTATATAGACTGAAACAGCAGTCACCATTTGTTGCTGATGATGTAAACTTGAACATGTATGATGGGTTGACAAAGTACAGTTTACACTTTGCAGTTCAGGAGTCATTTATGGGGCATCTTTTTCCCCTCCATGCTTTTTATATTTCAAACAGGGCTTCTGAAAAGCAGCAGGCAGAAATTCACCCTTTTTAGATGTATTTTACATAGCCTTTAAAAGCCTTGTATCATTGAAAATTAGTTTTTAAAGATATCTCAATTAAGATGTCCTCTGTTTCCCATATTGATGATTCTTGTTTCCTCTCCTATGTTATACTTTTTCATGTTGCTATTTTTTTTTTTAATTGGGAGGTGTTCCCTTTGTGAGCTTTTAGCTGGATTAAATACTTGCAGCCCTGGAGTTTCAATATCTGGTTACCATGGAAGAGAGAGACTGTGATGTCAGAAGAGCTTGCGCAAAACCAGGCTTAAATGTTCCAAAGAAAATCAATTTTCTACATCATATTTTTCAGATGAATATAAGAGGAAAGGTCCAGCACCTTAGAAGGGAGACTTGAAGGAAATTGAGAAATTTAAGAACCTTGTAAACTGTTCCAAAACTTCTTGCAACATAGCTAATGCTGCAAATCATATAAGAGCTGTCAAATACCAGTTACATGCTCAATAAAGCCTACAAAAATTGCGTAATGCTAGCAGCCCCTGTGCCATATGAAAGTCGTTCTGTACCCCAAACTGTGTCTTCCACGAAAAAACTCTGTTACTCGCAGTTTCTGATTTCAGCTCAAATAACCATGATGCTGATTTAATATGAGAGATTTGACCTTGCTTTAGAATAATTGTGCTTTCACAGAATATCTTGTTTCTTGGTGTAGATGGATGCAAACCTCAGAATTCAGATATGGATTTTAAACATCACAGAGCACAGGGGTGCTTTATATCTGGAGATATAACAAGGCCCCTTATAAAGAGAAGACCCTGCAGCCAGGGCCGACTACAGGCACCAGCTCAGCAAGCAGGTGCTTAGGGCGGCCAAGGGGAAGGGGCGGCACATCGGGCTCTTCGGCAGCAATTCGGCGGCAGGTCCCTCGGTCCCTCTCGGAGGGAAGGACCTGTCACAGAATTGCCGCCGAAGAGGAAAGCGGCGCGGTGGAGCTGCTGCCGCCGAGCACAATCGCAGCTTTTTTTTTTTTTTTTTTCGCCGCTTGGGGCGGCAAAAACCCTGGAGCCGGCCTTGCCTGCAGCAAATCTGAGACTGAGGTTTGGTTTTCAAACACCACCAAAGATGGAGGAGCATTGAAATCCAGGTTTTGAGGTTGGACCCATCTCCAATTTTAGGTGAAAATGATCAGTTTTGCAGGCTTGGCTCTGTGACTATCTTCCAGGCTGACTTCAGTGAGTGTCCTCGGTTCAAATCTCCTTCAGTAATGATACAGGAATATTTAGAGGTTAATGTCAAAGAGAAGTAGTTGTGTTAAGCAGGGGATGGAAATAACTTCTGTCTCTAAGAAAAGCTGAATGATGGATTAAAGACTGGGCTGGAAAAAAATTGCTTATTGAGATCAGTAATAGATGTGGTTTTATAATGTGTGATTGAGACACATAATCTCCAGAGAGAGAGATCACAAAGCCAAAAGGCAGCAGTGATGTTCTGAGACAGCTTTTTACACAATACAGAAAAGATTGGAAAGAAGAGAGAATATTATGGGCTCAATTTCACCCCTGGTGTAACACAATTAAAATCCATGAAGTTGCACAAAAAATGTATTTGGCCTTTTGACTTAAACCTTGGCAAACTGGGTTCTTTCCAGGTGTACTTCACCTATATGTAGGGCCCTACCAAATTCACGGCCATGAAAAACGTGTCACGGACCATGAAATCTGGTCTCTCCCCCCTGAAATCTGGTCTTCTGTGTACTTTTACCCTAAATCAGGGGTTCTCAAACTTCATTGCACTGCAACCCCCTTCTGACAACAAAAATTACTACAGGATCCCAGGAGGGGGGGACCAAAGCCTGAAGCTGCCCAAGCCCCGCCAGCCAGGGTGGTGGGGAGGAGGCAAAGCCAAAGCCCCACCTCCCCAGGGCGAGGGGCCAAAGTCCAAGGGCTTCAGCCCCAGGTGGGGGGCCTGTAACCTGAGCCCTGCCACCCAGGGCTGAAGCCCTCGGGATTGGGCTTTGGCCCTGGGCCCCAGCAAGTCCAAGCCAGCCTTGGCAACCCCATTAAAATGGGATCGCGACCCACTTTGGGATTCCCCCCCCCCTCTGGTTTGAGAACCACTGCCCTAAGCTATACAGATTTCATGGGGGAGACCAGCGTTTCCCAAACTGGGGGTCCTAACCCAAAAAGAGGAGGTGGGGGAGTTGCAAGGTTATTGTAGGGGGGAGGATCACAGTATTGCCACCCTTACTTCTGTTCTGCCTTCAGAGCTGGGTGGCCAGAGAGCGTCAGTTACAGGCGCCCAACTCTGAAGGCAGCACTGCTGCCAGCAGCCATTCAGAAGTAGGAATGGCATGGTACAGTGTTGCCACCCTTACTTTTGCACTGCTGCCTTCAGAGCTGGGCACCCGGCCAGCAGCCACCGCTCTCCGGCAGCCCAGCTCTGAAGGCAGCGCTGCCATCAGCAGCAGCGCAGAAGTAAGAGTGGGAATACTGCAACCCTCCTACAATAACATTGCAACTCCCCCACAATCCTCTTCTCGGTCAGGACCCTAGAATTACAACACCGTGAAATTTCAGATTTAAATAGCTAAAATCATGAAATTTGCGATTTTTAAAATCCTATGACCGTGAAATTGACCAAAATGGACCGTGAATTTGGTAGGGCCCTATATATATGTGGACAGTTTTTAAAGGCAGAGAGAGGGTTGCTGGGAGGCTTTAATTCAGAAACTGTGGGAAAGGGGGGTTATTCAGAACAGTAGGAATGCAAAGCAAGCTGCCAGTCTTGCGTGGGGTGATCCCCCAACATGAGCATCCAATGCAACTCAACTTCATCACTGCAGCCATACAAAGAGCATGTATCTGCAGAAGATTACGGAGACTGGTAATGGGCTGGGCGATACTGATATGGAAATTGTTTGTAGGGAAGATGTTCAGGTTTCTTGTGGAGAAGAATCAGCAACTGGAATGGGGTCAGATCCCTCTTGAATGAATTTTTAACTAGAGAGGGCCCCAAACTGTAAAAAGTGTATCTGGAGTTCAAATCTCCCAAAGATTTGGGAATATTTAGATTCTGGAGGTTGGCTCAGGCTCACCTCTAGCTCAGGGTTACATCTAATCCACTGTGTATATTACCTGGGTTATAGCTCTCTGATCTGTTTACATATATCGGTATACACAGTTATGAGGAATAAAATCCTGCAGTAGTTCTCTCTGTGCTGGAATAAAACAGTATATCAGGCTGTGCTGAAGCTGTCAAAAGGGAGAATTTTTAGCAAAAGCCTGGCTAATTCGTTATTTTTCCAATACCATAGCACAGCTACAAAATCCACGAGTTATTAAAAAACAAGTCATGGGCCCAGATTCTGCTGGCACTTTACATCCGTCTAAATCCAGAGTAACTGGATAAAAGACAGTGTTTATCTGGATTTATTCTGGTGCAGCTGAGATAAGAACCAACCCTTCACAGCTGTGTACTCAAAAGCAGAAAAGCACCCTAGGTTTTGGGGGGATTTTGTTTATTTTAAATACACTTTTTGCCTGGTAGGGAGTTATATTTATATCCCACTCTGTTTCAAGTACAGCTTTTAAATATTTCAGTATCAGGAGAGACTATACGTCAAGATCAAGACCATTATTCTGAGGCAGGGAGTCGGGAAACTGAAGCAGTGAGAGTTAAAAATAAATTTTAAAAAATCGTGTTCAGTTGTTGGCTTCCCCAAATTGCTGCACAACCATGTGCATGAAGAAGATCTCACCTAGAGACCTGTGTCTGTCACAATTAGTCAGCATCGCTGAGTGTTCTGGCATGGAGTTATCCACCCTGGAGGAAGGGAGGGAAGAAATAATGAGAAGGGAAAGATTGGGAAAACAAATATTAACAGGGAGTTAAAAAGCTCAACCATCTGAAAGGATTTGCCATTTTTCATTGTATCTTGTTTTTTCAAGGGACCGAGCACCTTTTATCTTCACTTCAGAGATGGAGTATTTCATCACAGAAGGTGGAAAAACCCCACAGCGCTTCCAAGAGTTTGTGGAACTTTGCTGTCGAGCTTATAATATAGTCAGGAAACACAGCCAATTGCTCTTGAACCTGCTGGAGATGGTAAGAAGGTCAGGGATGTAACCAAAAAAACCCCTCAATCCCTCTTGTTTTCTTTTCCCCTGTAGCGAGGCTTAGAAGGATTAGATTTTTATCAGTAAATGTCAATCTCATTGTACACCCACGAACCAACTCAAATTAAAAGGTTTTCTTTTGTGAAAGTTTCACCGGTCCTAATTCCAGGTTTTCAAATTGCTATTTCCTAACGCTGTTCGGAATTAAAGAAGTGAACTAATTAGACTAAACTCACAGACTGCATTATGTTACAATACCCTATGGTGATTGATCTAGGACACTGCAGCCATTACAGTGTTTCGGGAGCCATTATTGTAGAATCCTGTCATGCTTTGTTACTGGGATAAATACAGTAAGGAAAAAAGGCTACATGAGGACTTCATAGAAGAACCGGTTGTAGAGGTTTCAGAGTAGCAGCCGTGTTAGTCTGTATCCGCAAAAAGAAGAACAGGAGTACTTGTGGCACCTTAGAGACTAACAAATTTATTAGAGGATAAGCTTTCGTGGACTACAGCCCACTTCTTCGGATGCATAAGGACAGCCTTGGTTCGAGTGATAATGAGCTAATTCAGTTTAAACTAAATGAAAGGATAAACTAGGGTCCTTGATTTCAAAAGAACCACCTTAAAAAAATTAAGGGAATTAGTTAGGGAAGTGGACTGACCTGAAAAATTCAAGGATCTAAATGTGGAGGAGGGTTGGAATTAGTTTCTGCAACTTTGACTTAAAGTACCTGAAGCCTCCATCCCAACCAAGGAGAAAAAATGCGTAGGGAAGGGTTGCAGACCAAGCTGGGTGAGCAAGCATCTCAAACAGGTGATTAAGAGAAAGTAGAAAGCCTACAAAGAATGGAAGATGGGAGGGATCAGCAAGCAAAGCTACCTCTTGGAGGTCAGAAAGTGTAAGGATAAAGTGAGAACTGCCAAAAGCCAAGCAGAGTTGGACCTTAAAGAGAATTAAAACCAGTAGTAAAAGGTTCTATAGCCATATAAATAAGAAGAAAACAAGGAAAGAAGAAGTGGGACTGCTAAGCACTGAGGATGGGGTGGAGATTAAAGATTATCTAGGCATGGCCTAAACCTAAACAAATACTTTGTCTCAGGCTAGGTCTACACTACCCGCCTGAATTGGCGGGTAGAAATCAAACTCTCGGGGATCGAATTATCGCGCCTCGTCAGGACGCGACAATCGATCCCCAAATCGACGCTCTTACTCCACCAGCGGCGGTGGGAGTAAGTGTCGTCGACGGGGAGCCGCGGAGGTCGATTTTGCCGCCGTCCTCACAGCAGGGTAAGTCAGCTCCGATAGGTCGAATTCAGCTATGCTATTAGCTGAATTTGCGTATCTTAAATCGACCCCCCCCCCCCGTAGTGAAGACCTGCCCTATGTCTTTAATTAGTCTAATGAAGAGCTTAGGGGTAGTGGCAGGGTGGCTAATGGAAACGAGGATATGGAGGTAGATATTACCAAATCCAAGGTGGAAGTCAAACGAAAACAGCTTAATGGGACTAAATTGGGGGGGGGGGGATAATCTCCATCCAAGAATATTAAAGAAACTGGCCCGTGAAATTGCAAGGGCAATAGCAAGGGTTTTTAATGACCCTGTAAACTAGGGGGTTATACCTTGTGACTGGAGAATTGCTAATATAGTTCCTATTTTTAAGAAAAGTGTGGGGGGGAATTGAGCTGGTCAACTACAGGCCTGCTAGTTTGACCTCAGTGGTATGCAAGATCTTGGAACAAATTTTGAAAGAGAAAGTAGTTAAGGACATAGAGGTGAATGGGAATTGATATAAAATACAACATGGTTTTACAAAAGGTAGAAAATGCCAGACCAACCTGATCTTCTTTGAGAAGATAACTGATTTTTTTAGACAAAGGAAATGCAGTAGATCTAATCTACCTGGATTTCAGTAAGGCATTTGATAAATTATTAGTTACATTGGAGAAGATGGGGATTAATATTAGAGTTTAAAGGTGGATGAGGAACTGGTTAAAGTGGAGACTAAGACAAGTTATGCTGAAAGGTGAGCTGTCAGGCTGGAGGGAGATTATTAGTGGAGTTCCTCAGGGATTGGTCTTGGGACCAGTCTTATTTGACATTTTAATTAATAACCTTGGCACAAAAAGTGGGAGTGTGATAATAAAATTGTAGATAACACAAAGTTGGGAGGTATTTCCAATACAGAGGAGGACCAGAATATCATACAAGAATGATCTTGTAAACTGGAGTAATAGAAATGGGGTGAAATTTAATAGTGCAAAGTGCAAGGTCATGCTTTTAGGGACTAACAACAAGAATTTTTGCTATAAGCTGGGGAAGTATCAGTAGGATGTGACAAAGGAGTTGAAAGACGTGGGTGTATTGGCTGATTGCAGGATGACTATGAGCCGTCAATGTGATGCAGCCATGAAAAAGGCTCGTGCAGTCCTAGAATGCACCGGATGAGGTATTTCCAGTAGAGACAGGAATGTTTTATCAGTGCCTTGTATAATGGTACTGAGGCTGAGAGGGGTAATGTGAGACTTTTATTGATTAATGTTTGTAAAGCTCTTTCAGCTCTGCAGATGAGAGATTACTCAGTAAAGCCCAAATCAAAGGCCTAGTGCAAAGAGCAAGCAGCTGGGCTGTGCATTGCAGGGCTCCTCCAGGGAAGGAGCAATGGAATCTCTGACTCCACAATGCTGCACTGCATGGCACTAAGGATCGTGTGTGCCCAGCACAGGATCCCCAAATCTTACCTCTCTGAGCACCCTCTGATGTGCAGCAAAACTGCACTCCTATGGCCAAAATGAAAATTATACGTTGCAAAATATGCCATGTGTTTCCCATCTTAAAAGAATTTTGAAGTTAGAACTGGTGCATGAAATGGGATGCCCTATAGGGAGTACATAGATCATAGACAATCATAGGACTGGAAGGGCTCTCGAGAGGTCATCTAGTCCAGTCCCCTGCACTGATGGCAGGACTAAATATTATCTAGACCATCCCTGACAGGTGTTTGTCTTAACCCACTCTTAAAAATCTCCAGTGACGGAGATTCCACAAGCACTCTGAGCAATTTTTTCCAGTGCTTAACCATCCTGACAGTTAGGAAATTTTTGCTAATGTCCAACCAAAACTGCCCTTGCTGCAATTTAAGCCCATTGCTTTTTGTTCTATCCACCTTCTTGTAACAACTTTTTATGTACTTGAAAACCGTTATCATGACCCCTCTCAGTCTTCTCTTCTCCAGATTAAATAAACCCAGTTTTTTCAATCTTTCCTCATAAGTCATGTTTTCTAGACCTTTAATAATTTTTATTTCCTTGGACTTTCTCCAATTTGTCCACATCCTTTCTGAAATGTGGCTCCCAGAACTGGACACACTACTCCAGTTGAGGCCTAATCAGTGTGGTGTAGAGCGGAAGAATTACTTCTAGTGTCTTGCTTACAACGCTCCTGCTAATACATCCCAGAATGATGTTTGCTTTTTTGGCAACAGTGTTACCCTGTTGACTCATATTTAGATTGACCAGATCTCTTTCTGCAGTACTCCTTCTTAGGCAGTAATTTCCCATTTTGTATTTGTGCAACTGATTGTTCCTTCCTAAGTGAACTACTTTGCATTTGTCCCTATTGAATTTCTTCCCATTTTCTTCAGACCATTTCTCCAGTTTTTCCAAATCATTTAGAATTTTAATCCTGTCCTCTAAAGCCCTTGCAACCCCTCCCAGTGTGGTATCATCCGCAAACTTTATAAGTGTATTCTCTATTCCATTATTTAAACCATTGATGAAGATATTGAACACAACTGGACCCAGAAATGATCCCTGCATGACCCCATTTGATCGCTTGACCGTGAACATGGACATCCATGCTGGTTACCTGAGAGCTTCTGGATAGATTTTTAAAGTTTTGGTTTTAACCCATAAAGCCCTAACTTGCTTGGTACCAGGTCCCCTTGTGAGACCACCTCTTTCCCTTTAATACAGTGCAATGGTTGCAGTCAGCAGAGGTGTTGATGCTAGAGCCCTTTTCATATAACAGAGAGGGGGATGCTGGGACAGTGTTCTGCACAAGGGCCACAGAGCTCTGGAATGGCCTCCCGCCCCAAGTCTCATGTTGTTTGGATCTGTTGGCATTCAGGGCACATTGCAGGTTCCATTTTTTTCACGTGGCCTTTGAAGAGCAGTATGGGGGTTGAGCTACAGGCCAACATACAGCGAAGTGTTAGCACTTGACTATAAGCTGCAGCTTGGTGGAAGGATGAGCTTGATGGTATTGCATTCTGATTTGGTAATTGTAAATAACTGGCAGGGAACTCAGAGCCTGTGGATGGGTGCTCTTATTTCTTCTAAAGAGAAAGGAAATAAAACAAACATAGGGGATTGAGTGTGATGGGGTGTACCAGGCCCTTCGAGGCCTTCTGCTGGAGGCCCCGCGATCCTACCCCATTCCCCTCCCCCCCCAGACACACACACACATATCCTGGGAAGGAGCAGTGAAGATGAGTCTATGGTGACCAGATGCCCCGATATTATCAGGACCATCACAATATTAGGGACTTTTTCTTATATAGGCAACTAATTCCCACCCCGTCTTGATTTTTCACGCTGGCTATCTGGTCACCCTAGGCCTGGAGAGGCCTTGTAGGAGCAGCCAATCAGAGCCCAGCAGGCTCCGATAAAAAGAACTGCAAGGCCTAAGCAGGTCAGTCCCTGGCTAGGACCAGAAGGCTGAGGATGGGTATTCCGCTCTGACCAGAGGAGCTCAATGGGCTGATCTACTGGCCCTGGGAATGAGAAGACTTGACAACTGTAACCCTGAGGTAAGGATGAAGAGAAAGGGGCTACATGGGAAAAGGCCCAGGGAAGTAGCAGCAGCAAACTGGAGGCAGTGATACGTGTTTATAGGGTCCCTGGGTTGGGACCCAGCATAGTGGGTGGTCTCCCCACCGGCCTACTTGCAAAGTGGCCAAAGCCCTGAGAAGGGGAAAAGGCTGTTGGGAAGCCCAAGTGAAGGGCAGGACTTAGAGGGGCCCAGAGATGGGGCTGAGGGCAGACAGTGTGTCGAACACTTTGCTACCCTGGAAGCCGTTCATCCATTTTACACTGAGTGACTTGGCCGGAGGGCTGAGCCACTGAAGACCTACAAAGCAAGGTCAACAACGTACAGGTGGCGCCTGGGACAGGAAAGACTGCAGTACCACACCCAGCCAGTGGAGGGCACTCAAGAGGTGAGTGCCTCATCATATTGAAGAAGCCCCAACTTGTCTCATTGAAGTCTGAAGGGGGAATTTGGCTCCCCCCATGACACAAGCAGCCAGTCAAAACTAAAAGAATCTAAGAGCCATAGTGTGGTGGCATGGAGGTCACCCCGGTACACTCCTTTCTAGCAGACATGGTGCCACAGGTTGATCTCATTAACCAGAGCCATAGCCATAAATAGGAGCTTACTCAGCTGCACCCAGGGACACTCATCTCTCCCACTCAGTCCAGCAAGCAGCCTCTGACTCCTTCCTTCAGGAGACACATCTTTCCTGCATCTGTAAATAGTCTCTGCTTCTGGAATCCTTTTTGGTTCTTTCTCTGGGTTACTCCTTTCAGACCTTCCTTAATCAGGAGTCTCCTTTGCAAATGGGCTGCATTAGTTAGTCCCTGACTGTTCTCCTTAATCAGGAGTCCCCCCAGCTCTCCTCCCTGGAGCTGAGTTCTCTTACTCACTTTCTCTAGTCCTTCTGAAGTAAGAGCTGTCCTCTCCTGAGCTGAGTTATGGGTTATCCAGCCATAAGGCCATTGCCAGCTTCTCCCTCAGCTGGCCCCTTTCCCTTAGGCTTCAGACTGCTCAGCAAGCTAGTTAGTATTCCTGGTGCCTGCCCTGCTAGGAGAGAGGAGGCAGCCTTTATGCTGGTCCCTTTTCCCAGCTCATTCCCAACGGGCTGGGGAGGAGGAGGAGGGAGGGGACCCTTGCCTTCCCCTCTCTGCAAGGTTCCTGGCCCTTAAAGAAACAGTAACAGTATTTCCTCCAGAATACTTCTTATTCCTGGGACTGCTTCCTTTCTCCTAATATCTCCCAGGTCCTTGTATATATAATTGGGCCTTTTAAACTCTTAAAGGGCCATGCCACATGGGCTGACCATTAGGCCCTACTACTCTTAAGGGCAGACTGCTCCATCACGTATAGTAAAAAGGGTAATTTATAGAAAATTAAATAGACTATGGGGAAGTTCTACTTTGGGCTCACTTTAATGCAAAATACCAGATGATAGCAGGAAGGGAAAGATAAACTAACCATCTCATATTTATTTTATGCAGAAAAAGCAGTCTCAAGTTTCCACAATGGAAAGTTCTATGCATATCTGAAAATCTGCATCTTGTCTACATATCACTGTCTGAGTTCTGCTTTCTGAGATGTCTATATAAGGTTTTGTTGTTGTTATTTTAAAGTCAAATCTGAAGTTATATAAGGGCAGTTTCAAAATGTGCAGTGCTTGATTGGGGTTGTAAACTCTATCTGCTTTGAATGGTCAGTAACTGCTAGTGGCTTCCAGCAAACTGTGATTATGAACCACAAGATTTTTTGGCCCAGTGTGGAGTTAATGCTTTATTCTCTTGGTGGTGAGCAGCATGTTTCCAGATATCAGCAGTACCAGTATATGCTCCTGGGAGCGAGGGAAGAAATAAGCCATGAAGTTCCCATCACTCTGAAAAGCAGAAATATCTGTGGGAGGCCCATGAGCCTTGCTGGCAGAGTTCAGCTACAAAGCCTGTAGTTTATCAGCTTTCCTCTCACTAAAGAATCAATATGAACTAGAACAGAGGATTTCTGCGGGGCATGAGCAGCATTCAACTAGTTAAAAAAAAAATCATGTAAAATCCAGGATTTTCCAGATAGAAATTTCTATCACAAGTCTATATAGCTGGTTCTCCAAGGAAGCCTAACAAATCAGCTCTCTGCTAAAATGTGAGTAAGAAATAGACAGAGTCATTACTGAGGCCTGGTCTACACTAACTCCCCAATTCGAACTAAGGTACGCAACTTCAGCTACGTGAATAACGTAGCTGAAGTCGACGTACCTTAGTTCGAACTTACCTCGGTCCAGACGCAGCAGGCAGGCTCCCCCGTCGACTCTGCGTACTCCTCGCACCGAGCAGGATTACTGGAGTCGACGGGGAGCACTTCTGGGTTCGATTTATCGCGTCCAGACAAGACGCGATAAATCGAACCCAGAAGTTCGATTGCCTGCCGCCAAACCAGCGCGTAAGTATAGGCAAGCCCTGAGAGAAAGGAGATATAGATTCACTGCCACTGAGTCACTCTGTGTCCTTGAACAAATCACTCCACCTTGCTATGCCTCAGAAATACCTTTTGTAAAATAGGGATAATGAAACTTGCCCATCTTGGTGAAGGGATTTGAGATGTATGTGAAAAGTGCTGTATCAGAACTAATATAATTAATTATTTCATGTAGAGATGGGCCTACCCCACAACCTTGGAGGTGTTTTCCATCCAAACCTGAGTCCACCCTTACTGCTGGCCCTTCACTTCCTTTTCACTATGAGCAGATCCAAACATTACCATACTTTGGGAGATTAGAAATCCTGATCCAAATGTTTGTGGCTCAGGCTTATCTCTAGTTACATCAGATAACTAAAATACCTGTGATGATCAAGTACAGTAGCCCAAGCCATCTGGGTGCCCAAACATATGTGTACTTGGGACAACCAGTTGGAAAATACCCAAAGTCTTGTCTGATCAGTCTCCAACATCACTATGTTGGGAACCCTCCTTGCCCCCTCTGATACAAGAAGAAAGAAACTACACAAAGTATGGATGATGGAGGGGCTGGATGATCCTCAAGGAACCATGCTGCCAGGGGGAAAAGTAGCCGACAGAGCAATGCAGAGAAGTCAGTCCTATCCACACAACCTTCTGCTTCCCCAGCACTTGGGCTCTTGTTTCCCATATCCCCAGGGTAGGGAGTCCAAGCCATGCCACCTGCATCTGGTGTAAGATAGTTCGGGCACCAAACTGGAAACTAGAAGAGACCTGGATTCTTTACCCGCCTCAACGCATAGTATGACAATGGGCAACACACTTCACCTCTCTGCACCATAGTTCTCCCAGCTGTAAAATGGGGATATTTGTACCTACAGTCCTTTGTAAACTGCTTGAAGATATATATATAAATAATATGTGTTTGTAAGTGCAAAATATTATTATTGTGCCTTGCCCGTTCTCAAGAAAGATGAACTCTAACTGGAACAGGTGCAAAGAAGGGCTCCTAGGATGATCAGGGGAATGGAGGGGAGCCTACCTTATAACTGGAAAAGCTTGGCTTGTTTAACCCAGCAAAACGAAGACTGCAAGGGGACATGATTGCTCTCTAGAAATACATCAGGGGGTAAACACCGAAAAGGAGAAGAGCTATTTAAGCTAAAGGACAATGTTTGCATAAGAACAAATGGATATAAACTGGCCAGGAATAAATTTAGGCTAGAAGTTAGAAGAAGGTCTTATAACCATCAGAGGAGTGCGGTTCTGGAACAGCATCCCAATAGGAGTAGAAGAGGCAAACTAGTTTTAAAATGGATCTTGATAAATTATTACCAGGATTATCTGATAGCAGGAGACAGAACTCGATGACCCAGAAGGTCCCTTTTAATTCTGTGCTCCTGTGCCCTCTTTGTATTTGCCAAATCCCTCCCAACTGGGGGGAAGATTCTCTTGGAAACTAAACCATTTGAATTCACCTCAGTGATTTTTCAGTCTCGTCTGCATAACCAGTGTTCAAGCTGTCACAGTTCCAGCAGCAGTCCAGACAGAGCCTGAGACATTAGGCAACATCTCAGCCATGGTGCTGAGGAGAAAAGAACCCAAAATACAAACACATTGATTTAAAAATATAGAAAAGATGGAAAGAAATAAGGAAAACAAATATCTCTCTTTTCTCCCCCTTTCACTTTACAACAAAAGCTATGTTTCCCTTTTATTTGGTTTAATCTTCTGAGATCAATGGGCACTTCTGTCTGCGCTGGAAATATATTTCATTGCAGAATGTACATGCTCAAGCAGCAATGGTAAAGTTATATTTGTATTCTTTCTGAGCAATGGGTGGGAAAGATTTTCTCACACAGTCCATCATCTCAACTCAGTGTGGGGAATGTGCAAAGTCAGTGTGTTTTAAACATTTATTAGAAACTTTTCTCTTCTTTTTTTAACATTTTAAAGTGCCTAGGGACAGATGTGCTGGACACATTGAACATGTTTAGTTGTCCACTTCTCATTGCACTACACTGACAATGTTGTTAACTCTCATTACTATATAAATAAGATTGGAAGGAAATAAGACTTTGCATTTAGGAAGTGTCTTTCATCCAATAATATTTAGGACATATTCAATCATTTAACAACATATTCAAGCCTACTAATACTGCTATAGAGGCAAGCAACTACTATTGTACCCTTCTTTTGGACTGGGAAACTGAGGCACAGAGAGGTTAATGGTATCTGGCATGTTGCAAATAAAACTGGGCACATTAACAAAAACAGTTTCTTACAGGTAGGTGTATGTACCTAATTGCATGGATTTGAAATAGTGTGACATTGGGATGTAATGTTTTTATAGCTATACCTTTAGGTATAAGGAGTTCGTAGAGTAAGGGGAGGCATCCATTCTGGTTTAGTGTTGAGTTTGGTTGGTGGGGAGGAGGTTATCACAGCTGAAGGTGGTATTTGCAGCCTGCCCTGGAGATCTGTAGGTAGATGCCCCTTGCTGCCTTAAGGAGGCTGAGAGGGGGAAATAATGTTTCTGTGTATACTGAGGAGGTGGACTCCTAGTAGAGAGATCAGTTGCAAGGAATTTGATTCATGAGCTCCTGAATCCATTTGAATACACCCTCTTCTGGTGTATCAATGTGAAGAGGTTAAGAGTGCATTTCATTCTCCTAATCTGTGCTCTGTGTGTTATACCCAGAGTCACACATTGCCCAAATTAGGAGAGGTTTGTAATTTATAAATGGGGAGAGTTCTTTCTCTGTAATTCCACTTTTTTCTAGTTGCCCTGTTTCATTTAAATTATTTTCAGTGCATTTATTGGATCAATCCTATTTATTCAAAGATGCTGCATGCAGGGTTGCCTGAGCTGAACAGCGTCCAGGATTTGAAGTATGTGTATGATAACCTTCGTCCGCAGGACTCAGACCTCCAAGCCACGAGCCACTTTACCAGGTAAAAAACAGAAAAAAATTCAGAAAGTATGCCCTCTTTTAGGCTTAAAGAGACACTGCCAAATTACAAATCATAGGCTCTGTTGATCTATGGAGTTAGTCAATTGAAATCAATAAATTACACAAAGGATTAATTTGTCTCTAAACACAAACACGCAAACAAACCCTCTCTTTATGCACGTCACTAATAACTCCTTAGATTATGCAAGGAGTTGTTCATACCTAATTTATTTTCCGTTACTGAAGTTGCTTACATTTTTTGCTCAGCTTGCATATTGTAACTACCCTAGTATATTTTTTGTTGGCTTCGCTCTAATGCACTGTGACAATGCTGCAGGGTTTGAACTGCAAGCACTTCCAGTGACTGTTTGAATCTTCTCGTTCAAAGAGCTTCTTCTTTGAGTTCCGTGAAGAATGCGCTTTTTGTGTTGGTTTTTGTAAAATGTTTTCAAAAAACTGTGAGAAGCAATGTGGCCTTGCTGCTAGAACACTGGGCTGAGACTCAGGGGATCTCGCTTCTGTTCCTGTCTCTGCTGGGTGACCTTAGGTAAGTCACTTCATCTCTCTGTGCCTTGGTTTCTCCATCTGTAAAATGGGGTTAATTATATTTTCTTCTTCTTAAGAACTTTGAAATCTACAGATGAAAAGCACTATATAAGAGTTAGGTATTATTAATAATCGCTTTGCAGTTTGATTGGTATTCGCATAATATGAAACTTTTCACTTCTAACTTGTTGTTCGGATTCAGCTAGGATTGGTAGGGACTGAAGGTTAATTGCAATTTAGCAGTCTGTACAAAACAAGTTTGACGTCAGTTCTGTCTTTTGTGGACAAGCGTCCACCACCAGAGCCAGATTAACTCTCCTGTGGGCCCGGGGCTATTAGATTTTGTAGGCCCCTGTATACAAGTCTTTTTCCTAGGAGGAAGTTTAGTGCAGGAGGGGGCTGGGGCAGGAGATTGGGGTGCAGGAGGGGATTCTCACCTGGGAGAGGGGATTAGAGTGCAGGAGGGGGTGTGGAGTCTAGGAGGGAGTTTGGGTGCAGGAGGGGATTCTGACCTGGGGTAGGGGGTTGGGTGCAGGAGGGGGTGCGAGGCACAAGCTCCGGCCGCGAGGCACTTACCACAGGCGTCTCCCGGCTGGCGTTCAGCAAGGCTCAGGCCGCCTGCCTGCATGCCGTGGCCCCACGCCGCTCCTGGAAGTGGCTGGCTGCTAGCATGTCTCTGCAGTCCTTGGGGGCAGAGGGACAGCGTGTCTCCGTGCGCTGCCCGTGCCGCAAGCGCCGCCTCTGTAGCTCCCATTGGCCAGTTCCCAGACAATGGGAGCTGCGGGGACAGTGCTGGGGGTGGGGCAGCACACGGCGCCACCTCCTCCTCCCCCCCCCCGCCAGGGGCCACAGAGATGTGCCAGCAGCCAGCCACTTCCGGGAGTGGCGTGGGGCCACGGCATGCAGGCAGCCTGCCTGAGTGCCCCTTTTAGCGGCCTGGAGTTTGCTGCCTGTGATTTATTTTTGCAGGGCTCCCCTTGAGCCGGAGCCCTGGGCTGTAGCCCCTAAAGCCCCTGCCTTAATCCGACCCTGTCCACCACACAGAAACCCCCACCGCAATTGGTGCCTTTGTCTCAATAAATAGGCCAAGCCCTGAATGCGCTTGTAAGCTGAATGAGCCACAAGTGTTGAGGCCCAGCCTGGGGAAAGCTCACACTGTCACAGCTTGCCCTGTGCTTGCTCTTGGGAAAGACGACCACAGAGTATTGCCCAGCACCTTTGAATACAACCAAAGGCAATATTAGAATTTTAATAAATGAGAGAAGGCCCTGAACCCAAACAACTGAATCAAATGCATTGCTCCTGTTCAATTCTCTCTGGAATTATCTATATCTGCACCATGACGTCAGTTTGAACTGTTACTCAGACTTGTCTTTATGATGTGTCGAGAACAGAACATGGAAATAATACACTCCCAAAATTTGGAGAAGTTTGAATCGAGATACAAAACCTTTGGGTCAGACCACAGTAGTTTGGAACTTCCAAAATTAAATTTTTCTATTATTTTAGAACACAGCAGAGTCCCCAACTCTTCATTTTAACCCCTAGATTTTCCTTATTTCCCCATTGCCCGTTGATTACATAGTTTCATTTGTTTTTAATTTCTGCATGACTGTGACGGTGACTGTTACTGTGACTCACCACCACGGCGCCTCCCACTGGTCTCTCTGGGAATTAGCTCAGTCCATGGGGAGCGCCCTCTTATGGTGGTTTCCTGTCTGTCTCTCGACCTCGCTTGGCGCCTGGACCCGCATTGCTCCCTTCTGCTCGCGGCGTCCCCTTCAGGACACTGCCCTCCGGCAGTGCCCCCTAGTCCATTCTCACCCTCTTCCAGGGGCCTAACAGCAGTCTTTCACCTGCCACAGTGGCCAGCCGCTCCCAAAGTCTAACCCCTTCCTTCAGGGGTATGGTACGATCCAATATGGCCACTTCCCCTGGCCAGTTGCAATTTAAGGGGAAAGGGGGGGACCCAGACCCACCCGCTACTCTGAGTCCCGACCCAGGGACCCTCTAGCTGCAGCCTCCCTGCCCTCCTTCTCTCCCCTCGCTTGCTGTCCACTCAACCTGGGCCACTTCCCCTCTGACCCTTTTCACCCTTTAGGCCCTTCCCTCAAGACCTGCAGCCTGGCAGGTGGCGGGCTGGAGTTCCCTTCAGCTCCCCCAAGCCTGCCCAGCACTGCACTGTCCCAGGTGCTGGTCTCCTAGCTCAAGAGACAGATCTTCCCTGTTAGAGGTCTGGGAGAGACTGACTGCTCTGCTCCTGGGCAGCCCTTATATAAGGCTGAGCTCGGCCCCGATTTGCCGCCTCCTGCCCAGCCCTGATTGGCTCCCTAACTGGCCCTCCCTGATTGGCTGCCACTTTGCACAGCCTCTCTGGCCTGTCTTAGCCCACTTTCACAGGGAGGTGGGGCACTCGCCCCACCACAATGACATTTAAGATCAATGTTGATCCCATCTCCTCTAATCCCTACTCACTCCAATCTCCTCACAATTTAAAGTATTGCCAAGCTGCAGCCTTGTATACTGCAAGCACAGAGTAAAAACAAGTCCTGTTAATAGTAATGATAAGTTACATCCATGCATCCAACAGGGAATAGATCCCTTAATGATTTCCTCACAATATAGCTGTATGCTTTCAGTGACTTGAAACAAAGGTCTGATTGTTAGAATTATTGTCAAACAAGATCTTAAAACCCTGGAGAAATGTACAATTTTGCTACAGTGCGTGTTTTTTCTCTTTTAATGTAAATGAGGTTTGTTTGCGCTGTCTGTGCATGTTACTCCAAGAAAATGCTCTCATTTCATCAGTTTAAATAAGCTTCATGGAACCAGTTAACTCATTGTCTGTTTGTCCCTGTTTTAAATTTCTAATCGTGGTTTAGCACATGTTAATTAACATGTTTTAACTAACACGTTTGTAAATTTCAATGTGGACAGGATGCCAAGACCTGTTACTAGTCATGCTTAAACATATGACAGCCTCACTCTGCCTGTGGAGTGCTGTGCTGTGCTGAGCACGCGGAGCATAGTCCCTCGTGCCCTCAGCCTGCCTCCTACACTATGGATGATTACACTGCTTCTTCACCAACAGATTTCTTCCACAGCCCTTTACTGCCCTTGTATGAAAGGGCAGAATGGGGATGAGAATCCAACCATGGAAACTTCCGGTTCTATAGTTTGGTAGCACTGTATATTATTATTTCTAGTCATTGTATATAATAATAATGCTTTAAACAAAACTCTCAAAGTACTTCACTAACTTGATTTTTTTCACGACATCCTGTGCAGCTGGTGATGAAAACTTAATGAAGAGAATGGTAGATAAGTATTATTATAACCTTTTTTCATGTAGGTCAAGTGATTTGTCCAGGATCACACAGCAACCCAGAGGTAGAGATCCGAAGTCCTCACTCTCTCAGGGCAAGTCCATAGTGCAATCATGGGTTGTATACCTAATCTCGGATACTATGCGTCAGCATGGGCTTCAGTGTGGGCTATATAAACCCACCCAGAAAATTGGGTAATTATTTGGGTGGAGCACTGAAATCAGTGCTGCTGCAGCTTCAATGCTCCAGTGCCCAAGCTAGATAAAGTATGTTTACACTGCATTTATGGGGTGTGGTTGCAGCTCATGTACACATACTCAAACTAGATTTAATCTATCTCCTAGTCTATCTAACTGGAACCCCTTGACTCCAGATGTTACTTTGTCTTTATTTTCTTAGCTACTTCAATAAATGTTCATTATTTTTAAAAAGTCCCTGTCACGGGATTGCTGGCCCCTTTAAGAGAAATCTGGGCTAAAGCTATCCTAGAAGAGCTAATTTAAAGGGAATGAGTTTATCTAGGCAGTTAGTTGAATAACGAACACCTGAGCCTGATAAAAGGTCGCTAGGGCTCAGTTGCAGAAAGATGCTCACAGAGAGAAGCTCCCAGAGACCAAGGAGGAGGCAGTGCAACCCATGAGCCCAAGGGAAGAGACTTCATTTCCATTTAATAAAATAGAACCCCATCAGGGGAAATGTCTTACATCCCTTCAGATTATGTAGAATTCTTAAGGCGCCCTGAGAGAAAGAAAAGTGAGGTAGATAGTGCCTGCAGTACTAGCTCAGCAAAGATGTGCTACAGTGCAGGCACAACTTGTGACAAGTGGTACCAGAAGTGGGATTCTGAGATCATCTCCCATCAAGGAGGGATGACTGAGTGGCACAGTGCAGACACCTTCCTTGGCTGTGAGATTTTGATCCTCCCACGTCAGCATATGGAGGGGCAGTCACAGCTGTTGGAGTTCAGCTCCATTTGAGGGGGGGATGTCTGAGCAGCCTCAGAGGCCTGTGAAGGAGGTTCCACAATGGTAAAGAGTCAATTGTCATCGACACCAGAAGGGAAGAAGGCACAGGGCTCAACCAACTCTATGTTTTGACTATGAGGAAGTGGGGCAGGCAGGATGGGTTTGCCCCTGTAAAAACAATGATTGTAAAGCAGTCCTGGTTGTACTGAGCACCAGAGAAACGGGGGAGACCCAAGATGTCAAAGACACCCTGCCAGAAACTGCTGGCTATTGTGAAGTCTGAACAAAAGATGGTGGGGACCCAGTTTTGGTGCAAGAAAGTGTGATGCCCCAGGAACAGTCTGTCTTGGTTGCGGGGAGAATGGTCACATAGAAAGATGTGGCCCTGCAAAAAATTTTGACTTCAGGTAGATGCACTTTAATTATGAGGAAGATAGATCCTACAAGACTAGGTGAATATGGAGTAGTCCAGGAAATCAGCCTGGGCATGTAAAATTAAAGGTAGGAGGATGGCTATGGGTTTCAAGCTTCCCATTGGTTAGGGTAGATACCCTCACGCTTCTCTCAGCCCCAGAGATGAGAGTTTGGGGATCTGGAATTATTTGGTAAAGGAACCAGATCAGACTGAGGAACCAGAATGGGTTCCACTCAAAAGAAGGGTTCAACCAGCTAACCTGGGGGACAACAGGATTATGGCATTAAGCAAGCCAGAAGAAAGACTCCAGGGATCTGAAGGTCCAAGGAAATGCTGGCAACAAGAGCTATGATGTAACTATAAAACAATCTAAAAGCTGCAGGCCTCGATGGAAGCTTTCTATCAGGAGTTGGATGGCTGGGCAAAGATTCATGAGGCCCAAATCAAAGAAATTAGGTGGAAATACCCCCAGGCTATGGAGGGTCTGACTACACAGCTAGAATGAACTAGGCAAATAGAAGCAGACCTTGAAAGGGCAAAGCTGGCATGGGAGAGTGAACGTAAAAGGCTGACCAATGAGATTAAGATGCCTCTCCCTGGTAAAAGAAATACTTTGTTCTCATGGAAGGAAGTGACCGAACCACAAGTCAGTTTGAAAAGTGGCTCTGACAGCCAAATCAATTGGAGAACAAGTCATTTAAGCCAGAAGATAAATTGGGAGACCTGGGAGCCCACATGCAGATGACACAAGAGTCACTGCAGGAAGAAACCACCAGAAACCAAGTCTCATTACCCCAGTGGAAGAGAGAGAGGATGAAACGAAATATTTAAAGGAACAGATGTAAATTAAACCTTGAGAAAGAAGTCTCCAACCTAAAAGATAGACATTTCCTCTCCAGACCAAGCAGTTATTCCAATTTTTCCTGTCTGTCACAGGGACAAAGGGGAAGTACTGAAATAGAAGCGAGTGAGAGACTTTTTTACTGGTTACCTGAGCTGTTCAGTTTTGTCAACAACACCAAACATTGCATCTTTTGTTATTTAAGAATAGCTCAAACAGTAAAATGACTAACACTGTCATAAATATTCTTGGGATGGATATTCCGTTTGTTAGGCTATTTTTCTTGCCCTTTCATATTTTGACCCAGCTGACTAATGCTACTGGAGGCTGGGTTCTAACCTACCACGCCCTTTCAGAACTGTAAAGAGTTCTATGTTTTAGGAATTGATATCGCTCTGGGTCTTCATTGAAGACCCATTCTGTAATCTCTGTTAGCATCTACACACCATTTTCCTTTGACCCCCAGCATTAGGTCACTGCACCATTCTGAGCTGACCAGCTGCCAAACATTTCCCAGATTACAGGTTTTGGGAGGGTCACTCTCCCATATTATGGATAAACATAGTGGTATTTGAGTCTAAAACAAGAGTTTCTGTGGGACCAGAAGAGTTTCTGTGCCACATGAAATAGTTGCCTATAGTGCATCGTTGCCCTAAATTCAGTTTGAGCCTTGAAACTCAGTTTGATCTACTCCCATTTCCCATCCCTTCTCTACCCCAGAAAATATTTTATCCACAGAACAGGGCACCCTTCCTTCTCCTGGAAAGAGATCTCCAAGTTTGGTTTACTGCAAAGGGCTATCTCCCTCAAGTGTCACCATGATGTTGTGTGACATTTTAAAAAGTGTTCTCAAAAAGATTTACAGTTATTTTAAATTGATTATAATCGGTTCCATGCTATGACTGAAGAGTTTGAATTCATTGCAGTACACAAGCAACCCCACTGCTCCTGCCCGTGAATGAGAGCTGCACAGTGGATCTGAAGATTACCAGAAAATTAGCAATGCACATCTTCAAAAGCTTGACAGCAGGGGAGATGCTAAAGAGGTGTTAGCTGATGTATCTGTTTATATTATTTATTAATGGATTTATTAATTTATTAATGGATAAATTAATTAATTTATTATGCACCCATCGCTGCACAGGTCATGCATGTAGATTCCAAACACAATACCAACCACTGCAAAACTAGACCACCCTCATAACACAAATCCTCTGCCAGTCAGCAGAATCCCCTTCCCCAGCTGGCAGCATATCCCTTAGCAATCCATCCCCCAGCTAGCTAAAACACCAGTGGAGGTTGATGACATCTGAAAGAGCAGAGACAAAACTACCATCTCAAAGTGTGCTTGCAGATGATTTGCAACAGCAGGCAATAATTACAGTGTCTGCGCCGCAAAAGAACAAAGGCAAACTTCTTACTTTCCCCTGCCAAGAAGCCTCCACTGTAAAATGACAGGCTGAACAGATGTATCCCACACAGCATTCTAGGGAAGGCCAGGAGATGGAGAATCCTTCAACATATTGGTATTCACAGCTCTACAACAGACTCCAGAGAGCAGGATGATTATATTGCCCTAAATGGAATCTGACTAAGATCCTATATACTCTCTGTGGAAAACAGACCAACTCAGCTTTTCTTTCTAGTGGGCTCTACTGAAATTGAATTAGTTTCGGTCCCATAGTTACATATTAGTAAGAGGCTAAGCTGGCTCTGCATCTGACAAGCTGATTCTTAACAGGCAGGGTCAGGTAAGGAAGGGCTGTGTGAAGCAGTAAAATTGACAAGATGGGCAGAGTTGCTGAGCTAGGTTGGGAGAACTTGCAAATGAGTTTTCGTGCTCATGAACATCCTTCCCTTTTCTCTTCCACTCACAGGGCCTATCAGGCTTACTGCAGCCCTAGACTTGTAGGGACAACTGCAGCATTGCTGTTCGGGGTTGAGAGAAAAGTCAGGATCAGGTCTTTGATATGGCTTAGCAATTCAAACATACTTAATACATTTGAGGGATGTTGGGGATCCAAATTGTGTGCATGTTTCTCTCCATAACGCCTGATTGCCCTTGAAGGTAAATCTTCAAAATGAGTTGTTCTGTCACAGGGCATGTGACCTCTTTCAGGTCCTCTACAGAGGCCCAACCATTATTCCTCCATAGAGTCCAGGAGGAACTTCACATGTGCAGTAACTCACAGATGTCCTCCTCAAGGGAGTCGTGATTGTGTGTTTGGGCCTGCCTAGCAGCTACAGCTGCAATTTGCAAAGGTGCCTTTGAACACCACCTACATGGCAGAATCTACAGAGAGTTTCTTATGAGGAATTTCACTTCGTCATATCTGGTGATGCCATGAGAACAGTCTTGCTGATACTACTGTACGGTGGCAGGTCCTGTCCCAGCTGAAAATAAAAAGCTGGGTAAGCTTCCTGGAACATTTCAAAATTTCAATAATGAGTTCAGGTATAACACTAAAATTAGGCTGAAGTCTGGGGCGAGAAATTCTTACTTCATATATTAAGGCCAAGATTTGCATTTTTGGCTAGAGGTTTTGAGTGCCTCCTGTTGTGAGACCCCATGAAGAAGGCCTGATTTGCAGAAAGCACTAGGCACCCACCCTCAGAATATTAGTTCCCTTTAGGGTTTCCCCAATTGGCCACCCAAAAATTGAGCACCCCAAATCATAGTTACTTGGGGAGATTTAGGCCAAACTTTATTTGCCCATCCCCACTTCAGAGAACAGCCACCTACGTCTCTGCGCACCCCGACTTGTGTAGGAGTTTAACAGTTCCTTAGGAATGCTGTGAACCACATATGAAATCCAAATTTAATTCAGCCATTAGGAGGCATAAAATTGGTATATGTGAATTACACTGAAAACTCAACTCACTTTTCTGAAAAGCAGGCCAGAAACTAACCTGACTGCTAAAGGGATACTGTCAAGAAGAAAATTAAATTTTTACCAGAAAATTGTGTGCCAGCTACAGTTACAAGATTACTAGAACTAAAATCAGCCCTCTGTTTCATTTGCACATTTGTTAGCACTTTATATATAGTCAGTGTCACTCTTTCCCTGTATAGTCCGGTATATAGATCTGTACGGGCAGTGCCTTGGAGCCCCATTGACTGTGTGTGAGTGAAGGGGTCCCCAGCACAGAACCAATTGCCTGATCAGAGCCCAAGCTTGTTTGCCTGTTGCACAGAAGACACAAACATCAACAGAACAGAAAACACCTTCCAGCACATCAATGTGCTAGATGAGTTGCTGCATTTTTTCTATATATGTATAATTTTTTCAAAAATGTAATTGGTAGCGTCCCTTTTAAGTATTTAAGAAAGTAAATATTTTTTTCAGTTTAGGTATAAAGTAAAGGTACGTGATTAGCAATCTACAGGTTAAAATCATTTGAGAGGTTTAATGGGCCCATAGAAAGAACAACAAACCATTAAAGAGATGAATTGCCTGAATTATGGTCTTCTGATATCAGATGTTCTGCAATAGTGATATTGTCTAAATACCAAGTTGGTTGTATACTGTAAGCAAAGGCATGTGTCATACACGTTCAATTAAACTGAATAGTTTTTAGCTGTAAAACTAACATTATTCTCTCCCAATAATACTCTGAATTTTCTGGCTGCTTTTCTATATTATAGTAGAGCTACAGATTCCACAACCCAAAACACATGCCAGTGATTTATCAAGTGATTAAACTACACTTTAAATATAATACTCTTTTCCCTAGGAACTAAAAAAAGAAAAGTTTTACAACCTTGGATATGGCCCAATTAATCAGCACTGTATTGATTTTCCAATAATGTCCTAAATTAAGATTTATTTTCTTGTTTTGCATGAGACTCCTAAATTGTTTCATTTATAAAATGGGCTGTGTTTGCCTCTTTCAGGAAAGCTTATTAAGTTGCTAATTACTTGCCTTCTTGGAAGATTATTTTGCTCATATTAAGTTAAAAAAATGTATCTTCACTTTCCACCCTTACTCAGTTTAATGTGGCTAATTTCTACATGATAAATTGCACATTTTGAGTGAATTCTGCATGCATGACTGGGATTTTTTGCTTTGCATCTGGGCCTCTTCTTTGGGGTGTGGTGCATTTGTGAAAGATACCAGAGTCTTCAGCCTGAATGTCAGAGGTCATGCAAACTTAGGTCTCAATTCAGAAAAGTGAGGTCTCAATTCAGAATTGCTATTCTCAATACAGCCCAAGCACATTCTTAACTTTAAGCATATGCTGAAGTCCTAAGGGAGTTAAACAGGTGGTTAAAGTTAAGCATGTGCTTAAGTGCACTTCTGACTAGCAATAGATTTAAACATGTATTTGAGCCCCATTAGGATCCAACATTGGGAAAACTGTGGGATTCGTATAGTTTTTTGGGGGGCTGTGTAGTTAAGCCTAAATGATTGGCACTCCATAACATCAACAACCATCCAGGATATCCGAGAAAGCTGACTCCAAAGCCGGGGTAAGTAGGGAAAGAGAGAGGAAACTTAACATCACAGTGAAAATAGATTCAATTGGCAACTGGATTAAACAGGGCAACTGGATTTTAGGGGCTTCCTCTCTCCCTTCAAGGACTAGTGATGATATGATTTTGCAAGTGCCATTTTCCAAACAGAAATCACATTTGATCTGAAGAGGTGGTTGTGCTTATTTGTATATAGTGCCTTTCATCCTGAAGGATCCCAAAGCCCTGGGAAGCGAGAACTGTGTTCTGGTTTATCTTGCGTGGCAATGAAATGGGGAAAGATGGCATAGGAAAGTCTTTCCTTCTTATATCAGGGGATAGTCGTGTTAGTCTGTAGCCACAAAAACAACAACGAGTCCAGTGGCACCTTAAAGACTAACAGATTTATTTGGGCATAAGCTTTCGTGGGTAAAAAACCTCACTTCTTCAGATGCAAGGAAGAAGTGAGGTTTTTTACCCACAAAAGCTTATGCCCAAATAAATCTGTTAGTCTTTAAGGTGCCACCGGAATCCTTGTTGTTTTTCCTTCTTATGTAGCTACACAAAGGGCAAATAGGATCACGGGTTGAGATTTTTAAAGTCCACTAAGGGATCTAGCAACACAATCTCCTATAGGTGAATCACTGAATCAGCTTTGAGAGTCTCAACTTTGGTGTTGCTTCTCCCTGTGGCAATTGCTGCTTCTCAGCATGCAGGGAGGCATTGTGTGCATCTCTGCTCTCCAAAGCAGGGCTGGGGTGGGTCCAGTAATCAGGAATAAGAGCCACTGAGATAAGTCAGGTGGGTTACCCAGGTTGTTAGCCTAGTGAATGTATTTTGTACTTTCCTGATAACACACCCAGCCCTAGTCCTTTGGAGATTGATGGAATAACTTATCCGAACTGGGCTCAACTGCTGTGTAAATTGTACTGCTGCAAACAAATGATGCCGAGAGAGTGTGTTATGTGTGTTTGATTTTTAGTTGCATTCATGGCAGCAGGCACCAGGAAATGGAAGCAAAGGGAAATATATACATGAAGAGAAGCATTTACATTTGATCTTCTTTTTGTTTTGTTTTCTCAGGAAAATAAAGGAAAGTTTAGAGTGCTTCCCTGTCAAACTCAATAACCTGATCCATACGCTCGCACAAATGTTAGCCACGGGCTTTGCCAAGTCTACAGCTTCACAGAGTGTTCCTCGGGAATCCAACATGCTGGATGCAGAGAGGTCAATTGCCCGAGCAACCATTTTAGGGTTCAGCAAAAAGCCTGACTCTGTATGTATTTTGCTCTCCGCTTGCCCTCCTTTCGCTTGATCTTTAACTACTCTTCCTTTAGCTTACATGCTCTCCTGCCTCGGTTATATAAAATGTGCTTATGCCACAATGAAAGGATCATGGAATGAGCAGCGGTGCCATAAGCAATGAGATTCTGGAGGGAAATAAAACCAGGCAGAGAGCTATTAGTGGGGAGCCATTAAGGAGAACGGTTCCTGCCCTATAGTGAAAAATAAATCAAGAGCTAATTATAACACCCATAAGGAAAGCACAGTACAAAATTAGGAAGCTTGATAGAAACTGCTGTATGCTGCTTGAATGGAGCATTATTAGTTTTCTCACTCAGTGGTGATATTTCAGTGTTAGAACTGCATCCCATCCAGACAAGTTCCTTTTTATACAGCTACGCCTATAAATTACAAATTGCATTATCAGGCACTTTGGAGCTACATTACAGAAAGGTTTTTCTTTGTTGAAATTTTCCTGTAGTTCTGCATGTGCCTTTTTGGCATCAGCCCCTCTCTAATCATTTCTGTTTTTTCCCCAATGCAGCTATATTTAGTCCAGGTGGTGCAAACCTGCCAGGTGGTCACCTTTGTGGAAAAATCATTCGAACAATTTTCAAAACTTCACAGCCATCTACAGAAGCAATTTCCATCACATACCCTCCCAGAGTAAGACAGCACATTAGTCCTCATTATTCTCCTATTAAATGGTTCTCGCTAAGTACAAGCAAAAATGTGAAGAATATGTGGTTGTTATATTTGCTAGCAACACAAATTCTGCCTAGAAGGCACTCGAAGCTTTCATGTCTGTCATAGAATCTAGGGAAAATTGATCATAGTCTGTTGTGGCAGCCTAACTTTGCTATATTCTAGTTATCCACAGCCACATGTGATGTATACTTTTTTCACCCATTACACCTCTACCTCGGTATAATGCTGTCCTGGGGAGCCAAAAAATCTTACTGCGTTATATTGAACTTGCTTTGATCCACCGGAGTGCGCCTCCCCATCCCCCGGGAGCACTGCTTTACTGCGTTATATCCAAATTCGTGTTATATCAGGTCGTGTTATATCGGGGTAGAGGTATATTTTCAAGGCAGATTTATTTCTGGAAGTGGGATGATTTAGCAACAAATGGCTGAGTTTTTCTTTTTGGAGAATGCATGTGCATGGGGGAATAGAGGAGGAGTTAGGGCCTGATTTTTTTTTTTTTCTTTCTTAAGTGAAGGATAGAATTGTCAATGACTTCACTGGGGGCACGATTGGGCCTTAAATCAGCTTTCTTTACATCAGCTACTGTGCAAAATTGTTAGCAAAAATACTCTATTATAGCAACACAGGTGTTTACATGCTGGGTCAGATCAAGATCAGTCTAATCCAGTATCCTGTTCCTGACAGTGGCCAGTTGTGTAACAACCCTGAAGCAGATAGCTGAGGGATTATCTCCCTCCTCACCCCCCACATTAGGTCTCCTCCTAGCCTCTAACAGAGAATGCCTTGAGCCCTGAAGCATGAAGTTCAACATCTCTTCCAAAAATTGTATTATGATAATTCTGGGTATTCTTAATATCTGTATACATGTCCAATCTTGTTTGGAATCTCACTAAGTTCTTGCCCTCAATGACTTCCTGTTGCCAATGAATTCCACATATTAATTATGTGCTGTGTGGAAAAGTGTGTCCTTTACCATGACCATGGATTCTGGACATGTCAGTAACATCACATATATCGTTACTCACCAATATTGACACCACTGAAAGCAAAGCAGTCATTCCTTTATCAGTCATGCTAGCCCATCCAATAGAATTCCCTTCTCTCTTCAATGTCAGCTGAAGGAAAAGCAAATATTTGACCACACAAATGAGTAGTTTATTTGATCCTAAATACTGGCAAACTCAGACTCAGATGGGCTTGAAAAATACAAAAGTCTCCGGTGTTTGAACTGAAGTAAATGGGCCAAAGTCGTCATGGTTTTGACTGGGGATGGGCAACAACCACAAATTTTATATCCAAATTCTGTCTTCCCCCAAAATGTGAAACAGGTTAATTCTAGAGAAAGGTGAAGGAAAGATTCAGATTCCTTAGTTTCTCATTACTCAGATCTGGAGTTTTGATTGGCAGATTATAATTTGAAGGCTAGTTGCAATATTCTAATTGGGATCTGAATATCTCCAAAGTTCAAGGGTGTTTGAATCAGGGTTTCCATTTGACCCCATTCATAGTTCTAACTATTGAATTATAAAATAAAATTGCAAAAAGCAGCTATTTCTATCAGTGTTCTTCATGAGCACAGACATTTGAAAGGGGGAAAAGGAGTTTTTAAAATTATATAAATCTATCCAAATCTGTAATGTGACTTTTTAAAATATTAGTAGCTATTATTCATGTAAAACATTTTTAAAATAGAATTTTAAAAGTGCTTGCAAGGCTTTTAAATTACCAGGATGTGTTTTCCACAAACCTCAAAAAGTCAATGCCTCATTCTAAACCTGTTTAAGAGCTACATAACTTTGCTATCAAAATTCAGTCCCAGCAATAACTTGTCACCACATGGTCTTGTCCCAGGAGTGAATTCTCTTGACAATTTTTCTTTAAAATGTTCTTTTAAGTTAAACAGCATTTTTAAAAACGGATGTTTTCCAGTTTGAGGATCTTTGTGTATTCCAGCTTTGATTTTAATAAATAAAAAGACAAATTATCTCCTTACTATGGTCTTATCATTGGAACTGCTATACCAGATCAGAACATTAGTCTGTCTATGTGGTGCACACCTCCAGCACTGGCCAGTGCCATATGTTTCAGAGGAAGGAAACATGTACCTACATGTACCTACAATATCAGTTTGAAGCTGTATGATTAAAAAACAAAATGACTGATTTTTAACTTTGAAAAGAATTTTCCCATGAATATTGTTACGAACACTAAAAATGGTGTAGGTCCAGATTTCCAAGATGATGATTAATAGATTGTATGGAAGAAAAAATACAGCCTAGGCCTGATTTTCAGATGCGCTGAGTACTTGCTACACCAGTGAATAATGAATGATGATTAACGGGAGGTGAGTTCTCGGCATCTCTGAAAATCATTCCTTTAGTGTTTAAACATGTTCTGCAACCCCTATTTGTAAGTCAGACCACAGCACTTCCAAAGAAGCACTTATATTCTGTCACTTTATCTACAGAGGATTTTAATTTTTTTTTTAACAAGGATGACAAAAAAGGCAGTTTGCACACAAAACCACATATTTTATAAAACAAAGATGTCACTTAGCCACAAAGTTTGGAAGCAGATCTGAATTTCCGTGAAGTTCCAGGGTGTTCAGGTCTGCAGTTTTTGTTTATTTGCCTATTAGAAAGCTGGAGGTCAGCTCCAAAGTTCAGATCCAAATTTTCGTCAACCTCAAGTGGATTCAGACCTGGGATTTTAGTTTCAGCTCTACACACAATTCAACAAAAGCAAGGTATTTTAAAGAAAGACTGAACACCAAGGAGGTTACAAGGCTACCCCTATGCTTTACTTGAGGTTTGAAAACCATGACCATTAATTCTTGCCTTGCCTCCTCCCTCAGCCATTCAGTTAAAGTCAATGAGAGTTACAGCTGCATTCCTGCGGCCTCAATGTGGCCTCTGGGTTTTGGGGAAAGAGTATTGAACTGGATGTCAGGAAACATGGCTTCTGTTCTTATCTATGCTGTTGATATGCTGTGTGACCTTGGGCAAGTCACTTTACCTCCCACTCTTTGTCCATCTTGTCTATTACAATGCCTCGCACAGTAGAGTCTTGATCTTGGTTGGGACCTCTATATGCTACTATAATACAAATAATTATAACCAAAATGGTGGAAGTACATTATTTTGCCACTGTCTCTTTAGTTCTTCACCTACTAACAGCAGACAGATCGCTTACTTGAATTTTGTGCAGAAGTGTTTTATGAGGCAGAAATTGCTTCAGGATATTTCATATCATTAAGAACTATCCTGAAATCAAATCAATGATTTTTTTTCATTTTTCCCCTTCCTCAAATGTATATGTTCAAGGGAGAACTTTACTTAAACAAATAAAAATGTAGGCTGTGATAATTGGATATATGGACTGTAAACTAGATGCTTGCAGGAAGTGAGAAAAAGCTCCTTAACAGGCACATTTTAAACTAGGCTGGACAAAGCACTTACGAAGATTGTGAGATCTATCCATCAATAAGCTTCCATCTGTAAAGTCTCTCAGTCTTTGAAAAAGTGTTTTACTGCTAGTTGCAATATCTACAATAGGCTTTCAATATCAACTTAATCAATGTATCCTTCATATAATGACCTTCTGTAGCAAACAAACCTTTTGAAAAATCTAGCAATCGTTACATAGAGATGTAATTAGGTTTAACTTACTCAAGTCATTCAGTTTTTCACTAGATGAGAATGTCATTTGCCTGCATAGACTTTTACAACCAGCTGGTCTGCAGAGCTAGCCAGTGTTTCTCTGTACAGCTGCAAACTACAACTCAATGTGTTGTAATCTGGCTGGCCTTTTAAAAGCTAGTGGCGGCTTTTCGTTGAGCTCTGGAATTGGGTACAGCCTGTTCAAAGTAAGGATCTGACCAGCAGGCTCTCAAAAGTCTGTCCAAGTGTCATTTCACGGTGTTGGACTGCTGGCTGGCTCTCTACTCATCAGGTGTCTCCTGAGAGGATAAACAGGGTTATACTGGAAAAAGGAGAATGTAAATGAGTCATTGTTAAATGCCTGGAGTGGTGATGAGAAATTTAATACAATCAAATTGAAACGTCCACTGTTGTAAATCGTGTAGACGAGAGGATACAAAGCATAATATTAGTTTAACAATCTCATCTTAATATTAGTAATCCATATCTCAAAACCTTCACATGCAATTTAGACCAGATAGCTCTTCTGAGACGCACAATACACTCCCTCATCTTGAGAGAGAAATAGTCCTTCCAGTTCAAGGTTAATGTAATGCAATAAGGTGCACTGTTAGAAAGCTAACCTTCTGGCTGATCGAGCCATGCTTTGCCTGTAAAGAAGGGAGAGGAATGTAATGATTTAAATGTAGCTTTTATAATACACTTAAGTAGGGTGACCAGCTGTCCCGATTTTATAGGGACAGTCCTGATATTTGGGGCTTTTTTTTTTTTAATATGGGCTCCTATTACCCCCCATCCCCTGTCCTGATTTTTCACACTTGCTATCTGGTCACCCTACACATAAGTGAAAAAAATATTTAAAATATTAGGTATCTTCAATAGCTATACAATTTGAAGTTTGCACAGGATCACAACGTAGAAAATTACCAGATTGTTTTTTAATTATTAAACCAAAGTAAAATTAATATTAATAAAATCCAATCAAAGAGCATTATTATCTATTGTGTTTTCATATACTACTTGTTTTATGGTAGCACCTACAGGCCACAGTGGGGATCAGGGATCCATTGTGATAGGCCCTGTACAAAGACATTATATGAGACGAAAACCTTTTTTGAAGAGCTTACAATCTAAATAGACAGAAGAGATGGGGGTTGGAGACAAGGCAGGAAGCAAAGCTACTGATGAGAGGCTGCAAGATTTCGTTAATACTTTTTTGTCATTCATTATTATTAGAAATAGTAGTATTTTATTACAGTAGGCCTAGAGCCATCAGCTGACATCAGTGCTAGGCACTGTACAGTCACAAAGACAGTCCTTTCCCTGAAGCACTTAGAGCCAGACTTTTAAAGGTATATAAGCATCTAAAGATGCAAATAGGTGCCTATTAGGTGCCCTAAATACCTTTAAAAATCTGGCCTTTTCAATGAAATCAACAGACAAAGGATGGCATGGGAAAGAGAGACACAAAGCTGAAGCATCTTGCTGAAGGTCACACAAGAAGTCATTAACAGAACCTCGGTCTCCAGAGTCCAATTCTAGTGCCCCACCCTCTGGACCACAGTCCCTCTCCTTAAATAAAAATAATAATTAAAACAAAATCTTAAAGATGTCCTGCTGTTCTTATGTAACACAGAGTAAACAATATAATATTTTTTCAGAAGAAACAATTTGCAGGAGAAATAAAACGGGTACATGTTCTCTGTTTCAGGTTTCCGCACTGGTGGCATTTACCTTTTACAGATCTTGAACACAAAAGAATGAAAGACTTAAATCTCTATGTGAAGCAGTTATTGAATGGATCCAGCAACCTGTCTAATGTACGTGATCATTTTCCATATAATAGCTTATATTGTTTTTAGCACCTTTCTGCCAAACAAATCCCAAGGCTGTCTACAGCCTATATAAAATGACAACTCCAGACACTGCCACACCATTTCTGAGGCAGAACAATGGTGTAATTTAACAGGACTAACCACCCACAGACAACAAAGCGATTGAAAAATAATTTATTAGAGCTGGCTGGGAATTTTTTGACAGAATGTTTTCCATCAAAAATGGTGATTCAGGGAAACCAAATCTTTTTGGATTAGTTGCAACAATTTCCTGATTTCAGAATTATTTTTTGGGGGGGGAGTTTTGAAATTGTGAAAACATCCCATTTCAACATTTTCTAAAAAAAAGTTTCTGTTTTTTTGGTTCAAAATGACTTTTCATTTAAAAATTTAAGTTAATAGAAAAAAAAGAATTTTAAAAGGTCAAAATCAAAACAGAATGTTTCAAAACTATCAAAATGAAACACTGAAATTATCTAACAGAAATATGTTTCTGATTTTAGGGTCACAAAAATTTTGAGATTTTGACTTTTCATCTGATTTGGAATGGACAATTTTTTTTAAATCTTGAAAATTTTTGCTGGACAGGAAAACTCACCCGGCACAATAATTTATGCAGCTGTGCTCACACAGTAGAAATGTAAGAAGAAAGGGAAATTAGCCAGGTGAAATAACAATCAGAGCTTGTTTTCTTTTTAATAATAATGCATAATCCTGGATTGGAGATCAGCAGTAGACAGGAACTGTCAGTAGATTTCCAAAGATAGCTAACATCCACATGATAAAGCAACACTCAGGCTTGGAGAGGAGACTTCAGACTCCAGGTCAGTTCCGTCCTTGGCCTCTCTACTGAGATTGTCAGTAAAAATTCAGAGTTTTTGGGATAGCTTTTATGTGATGTATAGTCCCTGCCCTACAATGCAATGGGACTAAGACCACCAGTTTTTCACATGAGCTCTTTTTGGTCATTAGTGATCTTAGGATGTTTCAGGCTAGTGACTTAGAAGTGAAAGTCTCTGTGTCTTAATTGTGCTCTAGGCCTACCTCAGATAGACTAGCTTTCAATTTGGACCAGGCACTATAGTGCAAAAACTATAATATAGTCTACACTCGGGAAATTAAACTGGTAGAAGCCACTTGAATATTTGCAGAGATGATCTGTACCTGCCAATAGTGGCGGTGAGGGGGGGAAGGGCAGAGTGAGGGCAGCGGCTTCAGCAGATGTTAGTGAGCATGCGTAGTACAAGCCAAGCAGCTGCATGCCCTCACACACACACACACATCGCCTCTGAATATTTGTAAAATCCTTTGTGTCTGCACACAACCCCCTCCCCCCCCCCAGAAATGGTCTAATAGCCAGTTAGAACACATTGCCTCTCATCTTGTTTAATAATTTATCTAATCCTCCCATTACCAACCCACAGAGCACTAGTGGCCTTGAGTCAGCTCCCAGAATGCACTGCTGCTGGGAGCTGAGTGGGAATTGCAGGGTAGGTACCCAGAGGACACTGTAAATTAAACTGTTTAGAACAGTGCTCTTGTGGATAGAGGACAAAACTTAAACTGCACAAACATGGTTAGTGTGGATGCACAATTTACCATTTACCAGTGGTTCAGCTGATACACAGAGTTCAGTTCCAGTGCAGACAAGAGCTGTGAGCCAAGGAGATGAGAGTTTAGGGACAACTATTAAAATGAGAGAGAAACTAATCTTTAACAATAGAATATGTGCTGTAGTTAATGGAGTACAAGACTCAGTGGCCCATATTAATGGAAGGAATAATAGGTGGATAGTTTTCATCTGTAAAATGTTACTGTATATTATCTTCCTACCCATTATGTGTCTAACCAGTAATTCTAGTGATCATCTTTATATAGTCACTGGTGTTCCAAAACCACTGAATTGGGATGTTTTACTTTAATGTAGCTCTCCTGCCGGGGGATGTTAGATATTCTGAACATACCAACATATTTAGATCAAGGAGACTGGTTCAGTGGGTAATTTTCTTTATATTAATGGCTGAGAGACCCATGTTTTTTAAATAGTATCAACTTTCCCTTTCCTCAGAGTGGATGTTTGGTTAAGTTCCAAGCAGAAAGTATTTGTTAGGAGATTTTCTTGATAAAAAATGATTGTACTTACTTGCGTCTGTCTGTCTTCTCATCTCAGACAACTTTCCAGTCAAATCTGTCCTTTTTTTCATGCGACTAGAAAGCCTAGTCTAAGCCATATCTAATGATGGTGCTCTGTTCAAAAGTTACTTGTATTTTTATTATGCATTAGTAAAAATGTGTAGTAATAAATAATTAAGGAGTTTGTGAAGAATAAATGTTTGGTGTGTCTTGAAAGTGCAGATGCCTATAGAATGAAACTCTTTGTCTTTTACATCTATTGACTGGACAATTTTTGTCCTACTGAATTGTGTTTTAGCCAGGTTGAGACCTAGGGCATGGGCTAAGGCTGTGGAGACCCAAAAAGTGGAAGAGATTTTAATTATAAATACCTCTGTCTACCATTTCTAAACTGATTATCTTGATTGCCTAGACATAAATTGTCACCTTGTGCAACTGTGAAAACTCTTGTTCTGCTTTTGCAGGAGGTACTGCAAACTCAGACTTATCATTATGTAACTAAAAAATCTAGAATTAAAGAGAATTGGACTCCACTCAGCTATCTCACTGACTCATGTGAGTTCATGCTTTTCAGACCTTTCAGACTAAGTGCCTATTACTGAAACAGTGTTATGTTTAAGACTGGCCTTTTCTGTTAAATGTTTTAACATGGCAGGGGGAGGGAATATACAGTATATTCACATACTGTGACAGGGTCTATAAACCCCACACTAGACTTGAAGGGGTTAAGGAGCAGTTCTTGGCCCAGATGACAGCACTCCCCTACACCTGCAGAGCCTGATCCGACTGGAAGAGGAGTTTAAAAGGGAGCCAGAAAGTTCAGATGGGAGGGCCAGCATACCTACCCTGAGAGCTCCTGATCAAGGGTGCCGCAGAAGCCCTCACTGCAAGGAAGGGGTTAGCATCTGATCCCAGCTGGGCTGAAGTTCAAATTTTTGTTGTTTTGTGTTGTTTTGCTGTCTTATGTTAGGCCTGGTCTACACTAGGCGTTTATGTCGAAGTTAGCGCCGTTACATCGAATTAACCCTGCACCCGTCCACACCGCGAAGGTATTTAGTTCGACATAGAGGTCTCTTTAATTCGACTTCTGTACTCCTCCCCGACGAGGGGAGTAGCGCTAAATTCGACATGGCCATGTCGAATTAGGCTAGGTGTGGATGGAAATCGACGTTAATAGCTCCGGGAGCTATCCCACAGTGCACCACTCTGTTGACGCTCTGGACAGCAGTACGAGCTCGGATGCTCTGACCAGCCACACAGGAAAAGCCCCGGGAAAATTTGAATTTGAATTCCTTTTCCTGTCTGGCCAGTTTGAATCTCATTTCCTGTCTGGACATCGTGGCGAGCTCAGCAGCACTGGCAACGATGCAGAGCTCTCCAGCACTGATGGCAGTGCAAGCTCAGAATAGAAAGAGGGCCCCAGCATGGACTGATCGGGAAGTCTTGGATCTCATCGCTGTGTGGGGCGATGAGTCCGTGCTTTCCGAGCTGCGATCCAAAAGACGGAATGCAAAGATCTATGAGAAGATCTCTAAAGACATGGCAGAGAGAGGATACAGCCGGGATGTAACGCAGTGCCGCGTGAAAATCAAGGAGCTGAGGCAAGGCTACCAGAAGACCAAAGAGGCAAACGGACGCTCCGGATCCCATCCCCAGACATCCCGTTTCTACGAGGCACTGCATTCCATCCTCGGTGCGGCCGCCACCACTACCCCACCACTGACTGTGGACTCTGAGGATGGGATAGTGTCCACGGCCGGATCCTCGGACATGTTAGCGGACGGGGAAGATGAGGAAGGAGATGAGGAGGACGAGGCAGTCGACAGCGCTCACAACGCTGATTTCCCCGACAGCCAGGATCTCTTCATCACCCTTACAGAGATCCCCTACCAACCCTCCCCAGCCGTTACCCCGGACACAGAATCTGGTGAAGGATCATCCAGTAAGTGTTGTAAACATCTAAACATTTATTTGTAACAGAACATGATTATTAACAATGTAAAAAATGGGTTTCTCATGATTACTTTGAATAACTTAACGGTTCAGTCATGGGCAGTGCAAGTATTTCAAAAAAATCTAGCAATGTCCGGTTTTGCATGATTGTCCTGCCCAAGCCGCTCTACTGTGTAGTCCCTGCTACTGCAGCTACAGTAAGATGCGGTCTATATGTCCGGGGATGGAGCAGAAATCCTCCTGGGACATCTCAAGGAAGCTCTCCTGCAGGTAATTTGAAATCCGCTGCATTAGGTTCTTGGGGAGAGCGGCCTTATTGGGTCCTCCGTAGTAGGACACGTTGCCGCGCCACGAGACTAGCAAGTACTCCGGAATCATTGCTTGGCACAGCATGGCGGCATACGGCCCTGGTCTTTGGAGGCTTTCCCGGAGCATTCTCTGTCTGTCGCTCTCAGAGATCCTCATGAGGGTGATGTCGCTCATGAAGACCTGCTTTGAATGAGGTAGGGGAATGTTATTAGTGTTGGCTGGTTTGCAGCCACGCGGTGGAGGCGGGAAAGGGTCAGCCGAAAGGGATCGTTCCCGGGGACAGCCGCGAGGGTGTGGGACAGGAGCAAACTTCCTGCTTGCCGGATTGCTGGCAGCAGGGACCGACATTGATTTCAATGTGAAATGAGGCCATTGCTAATATTAAAGTTTTAAGCTGCCACGAATCTACGGCTTACCATGTCTGCCTGCAACAGAAATTCCGTTGTCCTGACAGGGTTCTCAAAAGTGCTCTGCAAAACCACAGACAGTGAATGCGAAGGCCGAGAATTCGACCTTGTGCTGAGTGCGCATGTGATAGGTGCTGTGCATGGTCCTGTTCACAGAGAAAGACTATGTTCTTTGTTCACAACTACATTTATCTTTCTGAGGAATTCACTCCCTTTTTCCCATTCCCACAGCCCCATCTGCGACTGTCTCACAACCTAGCCTGTCATCACACTCCCAGAGGCTAGGGAGGATTAGGCATAAGAAGAAGAGGACACGGGAGGACATGTTCTCCGAGCTTATAGCCTGCTCCAGAGCACAGGCAGCACAGCAGACCCAGTGGCGGGAGAACTTGTCCCAAATGCACCAAGCCAACATGGATCGGGAGGAGAGGTGGCGTCAGGAAGACCAGCAGGCGACTCAAACCCTGCTTGGACTACTGAGGGAGCAAACGGACACGCTCCGGCGCCTTGTGGATGTTCTGCAGGAACGGAGGCAGGAGGACAGAGCCCCGCTGCAGTCCATCTCTAACCGCCCTCCCCCGCCACCAAGTCCCATACTCCCTTCACCCAAAGTGCACAGAAGGAGAGGCGGCAGAGTCCCTGCTAACTCTCACTGCACCCCTGCAGAGAGCTCGAGCAGCAGAAGGCTCTCAGTCCCCAAAGTTTGACAAGTTCTTTCCTTCCCGCCTGACACAAGCCCCCGTCCAAGTTTCACTTCCCAGTCCCCTGTGTAGTTGTTAATAAAAAATATGTTTCTGTTAACTACTGTTTCCATCATGTTCTTTTGGAGGAGGGGGGGAAAGGGGGTTGGTAATTGGACAGGACAGTCACCTTTGGCAGGGTACATAGTCGGGGGCAGGCACAGCAGCAGGGCACATACATAGTGCAGTGATGCAGTGACTACTTACCCTGGTTAGTCTGGGAGGTTCTTTTCATGTTATGTGGTGGGAGGTGGGTTGCTCTGTGACTTTGTGGCACGGGAGGGCAGTTAGAGATCTGAAGCGGCGGTCCTTAGGCAGGATCACAGAGCCACACAGCAGGGGATCTGTAAGCGTCCCCCCCCGCCACAAAGTCACATAGTACCCCCATACACACAGTCCCTATCAGGAGGGGTGACAGGCTCCGTTGAAAGAACCATCCCACCGCACCGGAGCCTGTCAGTCCTTCAGTTTAGAAGCTGCATTCGCGCGACTACACTACACCCGCTCCGCACCACAGTCTGCGTCCCAGTTTTAAAAAATTCCCGCGAAAACAGTATTACAGAAAACGGTGTGCTTTAACAAAGTAGAACTATTTTTATTTTGAAACGTGTGTTGGAAGTGGGGTGAAGGCTTCTCTGTACACAAAATTAGAAAGTCACAGGTTACCCTGCTCACTCAGGAACTTTGCTTTCAAAGCCTCCCGGATGCACAGCGCTTCCCGCTGGTCTCTTCTAATCGCCCGGCTGTCTGGCTGTGAGTAATCAGCAGCCAGGCTAATTTCCTCAACCTCCCACCCCGCCATAAAGGTCTCCCCCTTGCTCTCACAGAGATTGTGGAGCACACAGCAAGCTGCTATAACAATGGGGATATTGGTTTCGCTGAGATCACAGCGAGTCATCAAGCTTCTCCATCTCCCCTTGAGACGTCCAAAAGCACACTCCACCACCATTCTGCACTTGCTCAGCCGGTAGTTGAAGAGTTCTTTTTCAGTGTCCAGGGCACCTGTATAGGGCTTCATGAGCCAGGGCATTAGCGGGTAGGCTGGGTCCCCGAGGATGACTATAGGCATCTGCACATCCCCAACAGTTATTTTGTGGTCCGGGAAGTAAATACCTTGCTGCAGCCGTCTAAACAGACCAGAGTTCCTGAAAACACGAGCGTCATGAACCTTGCCCGGCCATCCCACGTAGATGTTGGTAAAACGTCCCCTGTGGTCCACCAGTGCTTGCAGCACCATGGAAAAGTAGCCCTTTCTGTTAATGTACTGGCTGGCCTGGTGGTCCGGTGCCAGGATAGGGATGTGAGTTCCATCTATGGCCCCACCGCAGTTTGGGAATCCCATCGCTGCGAAGCCATCTATGATCGCCTCCACGTTTCCCAGGGTCACTACCTTTGGCAGCAGTACATCAACGATTGCCTTGGCTACTTGCATCACAACAACCCCCACGGTAGATTTGCCCACCCCAAACTGGCTCGCGACTGACCGGTAGCTGTCTGGCGTTGCAAGCTTCCAGAGGGCTATGGCCACTCGCTTCTGGACAGTCAGGGCTGGTCGCATCCGGGTGTCATTGCGCTTCAGGGCAGGGGACAGCAACTCACAAAGTTCAAGGAAAGTTCCCTTCCGCATGCGGAAGTTTCGCAGCCACTGTGATTCATCCCAGACCTGCAGCACTATGCGGTCCCACCACTCAGTGCTTGTTTCCCGTGCCCAGAATCGCCGTTCCACGGCATCAACATGACCCATTGCCACCGTGATCACCTCGGCGCTGGGTCCCCTGCTTTCTGAGAGGTCTGTGCTACTCTCACACTTCAGGCCATCACCGCGTTGACGTAGCCTCCTCGCCTGACTTTTCTGCATCTGCCTCAGGGCAACCTGTATGATAAGCTGCGAGGCGTTGAGAGCGGCCACAACTGCAGCGATGGTTGCAGCGGGCTCCATGCTCACAGTGCTGTGGCGTCCGCGCTGTCAATGACTTGAAAAGTGCGCGAAATGATTTCCCGCCGGCGCTTTCAGGGAGGGAGGGAGGGCGGGAGTGAGTGATGGATGGATGACGACAGTTACCCAAAAGCACCCTCGACACATTTTTTTACCCAGAAGGCATTGGTGGCTCGACCCAGAATTCCAATGGGCAGCGGGGACTGCGGGAACTGTGGGATAGCTGCCCACAGTGCACCGCTTCCAATGTCGACGCTTTCCCCGTTAGTGTGGACTCACAAAGTCGAATTACTGTCCTTAGTGTGGACACACACGTTCGACTTTGCAATATCGATTCCAAATATTCGATTTAAGTAAAATCGAACTACTCTCGTAGTGTAGACAAGGCCTTAGAGTTTGAACGTTTGGGGAGAGGTGAATGGTAGGAAAGGGAGGCCGCCTCAAGGCACTCTAGGGCACTTGATATTGTTGTCTCTCATAGGATCCTGGGCTGGAGCCAGGTGGAGTGAGGGGGCCTGGGCTCCCCTACCAAGCACCTTGTTGAAGAAGGGCATAAACCTCCCTTCCACCCCTCCTCTCCAAATTAAGGAGAGGACAGAGGTGCTGAGAGCCTTGGGGAGAGGGCAAGCCACCTTCAGGAGTCCCCAGCTGGGCTGAAGACCCTTGGGACTCTATATAATTTCCCTACACATCCTTCCTCTGTATTGTAATTTTGCACCAATTATATCCTGGTTGGCTGGTTAGTTGCATATACTGGGTCATTAATCATGGATAAACGTGAGAACATGTTCAGAAATATTTGGACTCATGCAGTTTTGCCTTATTAAATGACAGCAGCCAAGTGGTGTCTTACTGTGGGAGAGCAATCCAGAAACTAGTTGAAACATCAAAACACAATAAACTGAAGGTTTGAAACATGGGAACAACAAAATTGCACATTATCTCAGTATAAATCAAATCTATGACATTCACAGACAGCCTTTATTTTTTATGCCCGCTGCTAACTCTAGCTGAGTGATGGGCTAAATGGAAGTTGCAGGTCCATAACAATCCAAAAGCCATAATATATAACATAAATTAGGGCTGTCACAGTGGCTCATCGTTTTAATGCCATGCTGTGGGAGACTGTCCACTCCCTAAGGAGTCAAAACCCAATTAAGGGACCATTAATTGAGTCAGCTCTTGGGTCCTGTGTCAAGCAGCAACATGTCAGTTGTTGACTGAGGTGATTTTTTTCTGCGTAGTTTGAAGGGAGAAGTTGCAGCTGGCCCTGGCCTACAAAAAGCCTAACTTCAATTATGGAACTGAATATAAAGTCATGTTAATTTATCAGTCCTCAATATTTTGTATAAATAGGAAACTAGCAATCTATGTACCTGAGTGTGTGTGAGGGTTGGCTGTTTAGAATTCATAAACTTACTCAGCTGGGCACGGATTATTTTCTCATCTCTTGTTTAAAAAATATGTGGTGTTTATTTTGGTTTCCATATATTGGATTTACAGTGTGCTCATGCAGTTCACAGATTTTAGATTCGGTTCCTATCCTGCCAAAATGTGTGTGTTTAATTAAACATACCTGATTTGTCCCATTGAGTTCATGCATAAAGGTTTTTGGTTTGTTTTGGGGGGCAGATGGGTTGGGTTTTCGAAAAATTCATAGAAAGCTCAATTAGCAAAACTACACTACCTTAGCTGTGGGGAAGGTGAAGTTTGTTCGTTTGTTTTCCTGTGTGCAATTGTTTTTACTTATCCACAAGATACTTCTAAAAACATTGGGCCAAATTCAGTATTAGTGTAAGCACATAAAAGTCCATTGATTTCATTGAAATTGTACTGCTAATATCAGATGTGATTCTAGCACACTGAAACATACAGGGCCTGATTTTCACTTATACTGAAGTCTTTTTACACCACTCTGGTAATGTAGAGATGCTTTACAGTGGGTGTCAATTGAAATGGCTGTAAATTACATAAGTACCCACTTTAAAACCTTAGTATAAATGAGAAACAGCCCGATAATTTTGCACCTTTTGCTCGTCTAACTAATGCTTTGCAATATCAAAGTAATTAAGATTGAAAAGGGACATACCTGTATTTTTAATTATTTCCACATCTTTCTTTTACTTGAGCAAAGAAATCCCTCATAACTATAGCGGAAGGTTGTATAACCTCCAGGGCCAAATTCTCCCCTCATGTACATAGTGGCGTAAATCCAAAATAACCCAGTGATGTCACTGGAGCTACCCTGGATTTACCAATGCAAGTGAAATCAGAAAATGGCTCCAGCGTTCATTTCATGGCGTCTCTCTAATGTGATGGAAATAATGAGGGTCTGAAGTGGGTGGCGCTCTTGAATTTTCACTTTTCATGTACACACTGCAATCAAGCAGAGCCAAAATGGATAGGGCTCAAAGTCTCCTATCTTCCCCTCTCATTTCCTGAAGATGTCATAGCTGCAGCAGGGTCAGCTTTTCTGATTTATTTCTTTCCTGCTGGTTCTCTGGCCTGTTGAACTATAACAGAAGCATGGGAGTTCTCTGACTCCAGGCCTACTCTAACACGAGTAGAGAAGATAGGCAGACAGCTGAAAAAACAGATCAGGTTGATTCTTTTTCTACTGGAATTATTGCTGGCTAGAAATCTGACTATGATTAATTTATTTGCCCAAGTATTAAGATAATTTTTGCTTAGGCTCCTGTAGAGATGCCTGGCCAAAGACTACTGTGTTACACCAGTGTAAGTCCAGAATATACACACTAAAGTCAGTAGAATTAGGAGTTCTAGATTTATACCAGCGTACTTCAGAGCAGAAATTTGGTCCTTTCAATTTTAACAGCTGAGCATATTGATGAATTCTGAACAGAGATTTCCCTAATAGAATATTCAACGTTTTCATTCAACCGGGTGAACATCAACCATTAGAATTTACAGATTATATTTTTATTAGATAAAAATAAGACCAATGATGGGAGATTTGCCTAGTACAGGCATTGTTTTAAGGGACTTAAACTAAACTTACTGACCTGGGGAGAACATTTCTCTCTGTGAAAGAGTAGTTGAGTGTTTGTGGTCAATTCACTCCTTGGCTTATATTGAAATTGACAACACAGGGGTCAGTTACTGCCACTCATGATGATGTGTCTTTGTAACATGAATACCTGGAAATGAACTGAGGCCACCAAAACCATTTAAACAACACCAAACACTTCTGATCACTAGCAGTTAATCTTTAATGGAATGCAGGCGCTCAACCATTTACAAAACATATATATGGGTTCATTTAACATGTGCTGTCTCAGGCTCTAATACATCAGTCTGTCCCTGTTCAGCAAAGCACTTAAGCAGATGCATAAATCCCATTGACATTGACTGCAATTGGACTTAAGCACAAGCCTAAAGTTAAGCATGTGTTTGTGTCTTGCTGAATAGGGATGAACCTAAGCATGTGTTTAAATTATTTAGTGAAATGGAGACTAGATGAGCGTGTCCTGTACTATGCAGATGTACTCCCAGTACTTAAGATCCCAGCCTCCATGCAGTTTGCCGAGCAGTTGCGGTCTCTCAAGCAGTTATGGGCTGGATGCCTATTACAACAAATACTTTGGAGATCTTTTCCTTGGCCTTGGCAGCGTTTTCACATGCCCTATGTGGACTACCCAATCTGCTCTTTGGTCCTGGGCTGTCAGAGGCCCTTTTTTTTCCTTTTCACTTGTCAACACTAACCTTTCTTGTCTTCCTATTTGTGTTGTTACCATGCTGGGTACATCATTGTTCTCTCTCACACAAACACACACCAAAATTCATGCCTTGAAATCAATAATGAGGCAAATTCATGCCTTGAAATGAATAATGAGGCAGCAGGGATGAACAGTGCCCTTTATGTTTATGCCTGTCATGGGATTTTGCACCATTTGCCATGTGCTCTTAAATGATGCTGCAGGTACTAGTGAAAATGAGAACTTGCAATTATGGTAACCTGAAATAACCCTCTGCTCTTCCCACTCAGTACTCTCCCTGTGTCACCAATATAAATCTTCCCATCTAGTGTTGAAAGAGAAAGCAAGAGGAAGTAGAAAGACAGGACACTGAGTAAAGAATTTTTATTTCCCTTTCAAATGTGTTAACATACGGTATTCTTCCTTCTGCCTCCTCATACCTGTCCTCTCGAGTTTGTGAAGGTAGGATGACTACTTACATTTATCTGCTTTCTTTTCATACTGTTAAATAAGGAATAAATAAACTGCCAAAAATATACTCCTTCAAACGCTGAGTCTCCCTACACCTGCCTGTAGACACTTATGCAGAAAAAGCAAATAAGGGTCCCACAGGGAATAACCCTATTGTTTAATAAAAGTTCAAGATGACACTACTACCTGAAGCAGTGTATGTGTTCACATGTGAGATATCCCCAGAAGATGAAAGCTACCTTGTGCTTGTCAACACTCGGTATTATCTGGAGTACTGGCATTTTCTTGCTAATCATTTCTTCTCCTATTTGAATCAAGGAAAAATGACATTTTTAGAAGCATTTTGGAGATTTTATTTTTCAAACAGCAAAATAAAAAGCAAAAGCAAATGTCAAAATAAATCCAAATTGTTAAATCATATCTGAATGCTGAGCATATGTTCCTTGGGCTTCTGTCTGCTAATCCCAGATGTTAATTGCTCTAGGAGCTACATTTGTCATTAAGCTCTTCTTTTTTCTGTTTTTGTCTCTTGCTGCATTTTGTCAAACTGAAGCAGGACATGCTGTTGATAAGAGACATCTTATTTCTCTTAGCCCTGTAAAATGCTGGTGACATTTGAATGCTGGAATCTGAAAAGGCTCTTGTGCAGCATCCAGTTTGTTATAGTGTCAATCCTGGTAACACTAATATAAACGTGGCTAGTCTAACCACATTAAAGCATGGACAATCTGACATGCTGCTTTATGAAAAAGCTAATAAAATGCAATTACTGTCCAGCTTTGATTCAGAACTCTTATAAGTGTTCATTTTGAAATTCACATTTTTATTGCACTGCACAATATTTGAGACCAGGGGATTTGGTTTATTGCTTTTCTGGTCTAAAACTGAATTCAGCTACCTTTTACATCTGTTTACTAGAGCACTGTGGGTCAGTTAACACAAATAAAATCTGTAATCCAGCACAAAAGGTGAGGCCTCTTTAAACAATGTGGTGAAAAATGATCGTCTTCTTCCAATTTGCACGTCTGACCTCTGTCTGTCAGGAAGTTAACTCTTTATTAGCCTTGTTACAATGAGAGGGTACAGAGAGCCAACAGAAGACATTTGCACCTCTTAAATTCTGTGGTGCCACAGGCCTTACACTGGTCCAGTGCATGGGGTGAATTTCACCCTGCATGCAGGGGACCAATGCAAGACCTTCTGCACCACTTCCTCTCCACAGGAGGGCTATACAGGGGGTGGTGATGAAATTTTTTGCAGCATATTTACCAGCTAGAAACACTAATCTGAGACCACGTTTTGGCCTTGGTGTTATGAGGCATGCTGATGGGAAGAAGCAAAGATGTAGTGTCCCTGAATCATCCAGCTAGTACAGGGTGGGATGGCTCATGGGGCCAAGGTGCAACTCCCTCAGGTGTGCTTCTTTCCTGCTGCCCCAGAAAGGGGGAGCATGCGCCTTTGTTAGTGCCTGCTGTCAAATCCAGTTTTTACACAGATAGCTGGGGCTGTGATTACACCCCACTCAGGGATGCAAATGTGCATCTGGATTCATAGAGCAACATCCAAGGGAGTACTAGGGCCCTATCCTGCAATGCGGCCCTGCAGTGGGAGGGAAGAGGCTCCCCTTTCCTGCTTATTCCTCTAGTGCATGTGCAAGAGACAAACCAGCCCTTCGGGGCCAGTGTTGGAAAATGGAGCACCTCCCCCACCTATTCACAGCATGTAATATTTCTGTTGTTTTTTTAATTTGATTTCAGAATGAGCATGTCCTCAGCTTTTTCCTCGATGGGTCCAAAACCGACTGGCCGGAAGAATCTGTACTTGTTAGCCTAGGTATGTAAATTATTAATTTTGATCACTTTAAGAAGGAATTGGTGACACTGAATACTGCAGTGCAGAGGTGGGTCTAACCGAACCCACTGGTAAATGTGTTTTTTGTTTGTAAATGTGAGTATAATAACCAGTAAGTAATTCAGTTCACTTTTTATTTCCCGACTCGTAGAAGTTCATACACACATTTTTTTAATACAATCTGCAGCCCCAATTGGCTTTGACGTCCCCCCCCCCCCCCCCAGTTGTATTATTTCTAGCAATACTTACGTCATAATTAAAGCAAATATATATTTACACTTGAGACAAACTAGGCCAGGAACCTTTTTTTCTTAAAACCCCTCTTCAGATAACAATCTTAAGAAGGAGGATTTGAGGTATGACAAAGTATCATGCATGTGTTGAGACAGGAAGAATAATGTATGCTAGCGATGACCTGTCAATAAGGGTATTTCACAATGAGCGGGGCATGTAAATAACAGAACATGTGGTTAATCTTGCCTAAGTGTGCATTATTACTTATAGAAATAGCACTGCTATATACTTTTCCTCTGTAATTAATAATACTCTGCACATTGTTTCCTTAACATGTCTAAATTCCTAACCACCTTCCTCTTCTGTCCTGAAGCCCCACCAATGAGCTATCTTCCTGGCTTTGTTGTTACCTAATGCTGACTCTTAGCTCATCTTCTGCAGTCAACTTGGGGGGCGGGGGAAATAAAAGCTAATGCTGAAGGCCACAGTTCTACTCTGCTTGCACTTTGGTTTAGACAGTTCAGCCATTTGCTGTATATTCCAAGTGATAAGAAATCTCCAGGATACCCAGCAATCCACATTTCATACCTGAGTGGCTGCTAGTAATACCACATCCCTTCCATGTCCAATGTGCTTGTTCCTCCTCTTTACAGACTGAGGCTCTGCTCCTTGGCTATCCCACTCTAGTGACACACAGCAATTCTAATTCTGGCTTAACCGGCCACTGGAGGATTCCCCTTGTGTAGGGAGATCCTGTGGTGATGTAGAATTGCTATATGGCTCCTACTGCCCCTCTCCCTGCAGCACAAGAGCCATGGCCAAGCCATCTCTAAACCCCATCAATTCCCTTAGGGCCATTGGAAACTGGTAATGTTTGCTCTGATGATACCCACATGGCCCAGGATTGGGAGGATGCAAAGCACTGACAAGAGAAGAGTTTTGTTGCAAAAATTCAAGCCAGAGCTTTAATACAGCTTGTAGCCTGGGTTCATGGGCTATGTTCTATATCTCTCTATGGCTTCTTTTACTGTAGTATCTGAGTACCTCGCAGTCTTAAATGTGTTTCTCTTCCACACCCCTGAGAGATCAGGAACTACTGTTACCCCCCTTTTACAGATGAGGGACTGAGACACTGATATGTCACATGATGATGAGTCTGCAGAACAGCAGGGAATTGAACCCAGTGGACCATCCATATAACCATTATGTGGCCAATGGTACATGGGTTAAAAAAGAAAACCTTTCACTCTGTGAACTGGACCAGCATTTATTTTCTGAGTATTTAGTGAGCTCCCTAGCTATCATATCTATAACCCAACCTGTTGGTTAACTGTACATTTTTATGGTGATGTGGGGGCCACATAAGACTAGCCAGAGGGAGGGGGATACGGCAGATGCACAAGTTAAGATCCATAGGCCTTTAATAATCAGAGATAGTGGTGTAGGGAGCCATTTGCCTGCAGGGGAATTTGGCTTTCAAAAGTTTGGGAAATGATGCTTTAAATAAGCAAGGAATCTCCAGTTACCCTAGAAAACAGAGAACATTGTAATTGTTAAAAATGTTGAGAGTAAGACACTCACATAGATTTTGCAGATTGGAGTAGTTAATGCCCTTTCTCTTTGTTCTAATGTCCAAATCCTGAGGTCTTTACTTGGCTATGGAGGGGAATTTCCCCCTGCTGGCACATTATTATTTGTTGTTTGTATCTCAGTAGCGGTCATAGATCAGGGCTCCATTATGCTTGGCACTGTACCAGCACAGAACACAAAGAAGGCCCTAATTGCATAGAGAGTAGCCACCTCCAGAGCACTGTTCCCTCAACTTCCTTTGGAAAGTGGGAAGTGGTGTTTGTGGGTCTAGGAGCCCCCTGTCAGCCCCCTTCAACTCTATAGGAGTCGAAGGGGGCTGGCAGTTCCTGAAAGATGTAATACTAGAGGCTCAACACGATGCTATTCCAATGCAGAGGAAAGCTAAGACGAGCCACGGGAGACCAATGTGGCTGCACAAGGAGCTTTTTAGCTATCTAAAACCCAAAGGGGATACATACAGAAAATGGAAGGACGTGCATGTCAGTAAGGATGTATACATGGGAATAGCACAAGTATGTAGGGACAAAGTCAGGAAAGCCAAGGCAAGGAATGAGTTACAACTGGAAAGAAGTGTTAGAGACAACAAGCATGGGTTCTACAAATATGTCAGGCAAAAATGAAAGATCAGGGATGGCGTGTGCCCACTGCTCAGTGGAGAAGGTGAGCCGGTAACGGAAGATGATAAGAAGGCAGAACTGCTCGCTACCTACTTTGCTTCACTCTCCATACAAAAAATAACGTGACCCCATGACTAGAGAAGTTGTTATAGAAAATAAAGGGAAATAAATGCAGATCAGGACAAGTAAAGAACACAGCAGAGTTCTTCTGACTAATTTGAATGAGTTTAAGTCAGCAGGGCCTGTTGCCATTTACCCTAGGGTTCTGAAGAAATCTCAGAGCCACTGAGATTTGCAAGCTTATGGATGATAGGAGGTACTGGAAGACTGGAGAAGGGCTAATGTAGTGCCCATCTTTAAAGGGGGGGGGAAAGGAGGAGCCGGGGAACTATAGACCAGTCAGTTTGACCTTGATACCTGGGAAGCTACTAGAGCAATGTATAAAACATTCCATTTGCAAATACCTGGAGGATGAAGGATTGATTACTGACAGCCAGCATGGATTTCCCAAGAACAGATCATGCCAAACCAGTTTGATTTCCTTCTTTGACATGGTAACTAGTTTGGTGAATAGGGGGAATGCAGTGGACATTATATACTTGGACTTTAGCAAGACTTTAGACACAGTTCCACATGACATTCTCATAAGTAAGTTGGAGAAATACAGGCTCGGTAGAACTACCATTAAGTGGATGCATAATTGGTTAAACAACTGGAAATAAAGAGTAGCTATTAATGGAAGGATGATAGATTGGAAGGAGGTCTCAAGTGGGGTTCCACAGGGATCTCTTCTGGGTCTTGTGTTATTTAACATCTTTATTCATGACCTGGATGTAGGAATAAAGAGCATGCTGATCAAATTTGCAGGTGACACAAATCTAGGGAGGATTGCAAATACTTTGGAGGTTAGAATTAAAATTCAAAGGGCTCTTGATAAATTGGAGAAACTGGGCTATAGACAACAAAATGAAATTCAATAAAGACGAATGTAAGGTGCTACACTTAAGGGAGAAAAACCAATCACACAAATACAGAATGGGAGATAACTGGCTTGGCAGCAGCACTGCTGAGAAGGATCTGAGAGTTGTGGTGGATCACAACCTCAACATGAGTCAACAATGCAATGCTGTTGCAAATAAAGCAAATGCAATTTTGAGTTCCATTAAGAGAGGTATAGCACGCAAGTCACAGGAGTTGATAGTACTGCTCTACTCAGTGCTGGTTAAGCCTCAGCTGAAGTACTGTGTCCAATTTTGGTCACCGCTGTATAAAAAGGATATAGAGAAACTGGAAAGGATCCAGAGATGAGTGACTAAAATCATCAGAGAGATGGAATGTAAGCTATATGAGCAAAGGCTGAAGGAACTGGGTATGTTTAGTTTGGAAAAAAGATATGATAGTGGTCTTCAAATACTTGAACGCTGCCATATGAAAGATAGAGAAAAATTGTTCTCTCTTGCCACAGAGGGCAGAACAAAAGGCAATGGGTTCAAACGACAGCATAGCAGATTTAGATTAAATATCAAGAAAAACTTCCTAACTGTAAGAACAGTAGTACAATTGAACAAACTTCCTGTGGAAGTCATGGAATCTCTTTCACTGGAGGTTTCAAAAGGAGGCTGGATAGCTACAACAAATCCTGCATCTTGGCAGGGGGGTAGACTAGATAACCCTGATGGTCGCTGCTAACCCTATGGTTCTGTTATTCTATGGAGAGAGGTACAGTGAAGCCCTGGAATCTTCCTGGCTTGAAGGTGGGCCCTGAGCATATTCTCAAGGAGTAAAGTCCATCCCTTTATTTAGTGGAGTGATGGTGTAGAAGGAGGGAAATTCTGTGAGGAGAATTCTGTGTGGAGACACCTTCCCTCTTCCCTTCCCCCTCCCGGAGATTTTACTATATATGAGATGATTCAGGCCTCCATTTTTACTCTCTCTCTATTCTGGCAAAACTCTTATTAAAGCCAAGTGGAGTTTTGCCTGAGTGAGAACTTGGTGATTTGTCCTTCAGCCCTGTCTCTTAGTTAGAATGAATATAAAATAAAAACAATACTCCATAACAAGCAAATTATGAATTTTGATTGACAATATCCTTCACTTACATCACTTTAATTTTCAAAGATTGTAGGTAATTACACTCATTAAAGAGAGCAAAATAAAAATTAAAATGTATGAATTTGTACTGTGCTCCAAGCAATGAAGAGATTAAAACTCAGTGCCAAATTTACTTTGTCATGAATACAGATGCAGTATTCCCACTGGGATGCATTCTGAAATATACTCAATATTGTACACATCCTGGTACCCTTAGCCCACTATGGGGGGAACAGATATAAAAAATGATTTTGCCTAAGGTGTTTCATGATGACCAAAAAAAAGTGTTATTTTGTGCAAAAATATCCATCAAAACAATTTTGATATTCAGTGATGTTATTTATTTTTCTTTTACTGAATTACATCTGTTGAAAGTATTAAAATTCCAGACCATTCAGCTATACACTGTGAAGAAATGAAATGGTTGCTGTCATTTCTAATGGTTCACATATAAGCCAAGGTCTGTGTTGGCACAATTAGGCACAGCACCAGTGATGTCAGTAAAGTTGTGCCCATTTATACCAGCAGAGAAATAGGACCTGTCTCCTTTTAAAACAAGAGCCAGGCTCATTGAATGGGGAGATGTGCATTGCACCTTCCTGTGCAGACTTTACTCCCAGTGCTTAATGTGGGACTCAGCCCTAGATAGACCAGACTGTTGTACTATTCCTTGTGATACATGACAACTCTCTCTGCGGCACGTGCTCATATGTGCTTCTTGTTGTGTTCCTAGTATTTCATCTTTTGCAGGCCATCAGTATTTCTTGATGTCTTATGAGGCCAAAGATAGGAAAGAGGGTGTTAGGAGCAAATCTTTCAACAGTCAAGGACAGGAGGATTATAATTCTCTACCAAACTGTCAGTAGAGTAGTTGGTCATTTTTGCAGTATTCTACCCCAGTCCACTCAAACTGAACTGGTTCCATCAGCCTTTGATGGTAGATCGTTAAAACAGGTCTTGAGAGGAAAGGTGTGAGATAAAGCAAAGGATGTAGAAGATAGGATAAGACTTACCTACCTTCACGGTGTGCTGAGAAGCTTGTTTAGTTAGTGTTTGCACAGCACTTCGCTTTTATGCATTGAAGGATTGCAAAGTATTCTTCCAGGGTAGTTTCCCTCAAGGAGATTTGATCAATTTCTCTGTATCCGATGCCTTACTTTCTTTATTTCTCATACAGCACGACAAGTACAGTGCATGGTTTGTTTAAAAATGATGATTCCAGAAACATTGAAGAGAACATAAACTAGGGCTGTAATTTGCTTTAAAGAATGGCCATCCAAATAAATAAGGGGAACACAAACACTGCAAATCATTCCGCCTGAAGTTGCAATTAATTTCCAAATAAATTAGCATGTTAGTTTTTAATAATCAAAAATAAATAAAACCCACAGCTGACTCAAGCCTTACCCTGGAGTCCCAGGGAAGGAGCATCCACAAGTCATATTAAAAGAACTTGTGAACTCTATTCAGCCCTGGGGCTACGCTTTGGGCACTCATAAGAGCTTTTCCATTGACTTCAGTGAGCATAGGATCAATCCTTAGAAGTCAAATTATGATTTGATTGAAGTCAATGGGAGTTTTGACTGTGTCTTCCATTAGACAAATGTTTGGCCCTTGTTTATAAGAGAGAACAGACAGAGCACACCACCTTCTAACAATGCATAGCCCAAGCATGTGGGTCCACCAGCTGCTCCATATCCATATTGGGCATCAGAGCAGATGTGCACCATTATAGTTTAGGTCGAAATTCTGGTCTCATAAAAGAAAATGGCAAAACGCCCATCGACTTCAATGGGACCACAATTTGGCACTGAATGCCGGAGTGTCTAAACTGTGACCTGATGGCCTAAAACAGCTGATGGCATCTGGCTGCTATTGCTGATTGTAGCTGATGGAAGTTGAAGGTGGTTAATGCCTCAGAGGAGCTCCCTCAGTGCCTTGCAGAATCAAACTCCTTGTGTTCAGATTTTTCCCTTTTTCTTCCTTGTGTTCAGTTCATTTTATCTTTGTTGTTAAAGCTGTTTCATATACACATTGGAAAAAGGCAAAAAAACAATAGCCATGCTCATATCTATGGTGTCTGTTTCAGACCTCAGATTTTCATGTGATTAATATATGTATTTCCCCTGATGTATTGCACTGTCCTCAACCTAGTTAAACAATTAATACATGTATTTCTTGCATATAAAAATGTCAATTGCAAATGAAGAATTCCTCCATTAGATGGAAAGTTTCACTTTCTAAAACATTAATAGAACAGATACAAAAGGGGTGGGGCAAGACATGATTTTCAACTGAATTCTAACACTGTAATTTACACTCCGAGATCTGATGTGCTTTTTAAACTTCGATCCAAAGCAGTGCAGACCAACACATGTTCATTTTTATCATCTGAGTCAGATGCCATCAGAAGAAGATTAATTTTCTTTTTTGGTGGTTTGGGCTCTGTAGTTTCCACATCAGAGTGTTGCTCTTTTAAGACTTCTGAAAGCATGCTCCATACCTCACCCCTCTCAGATTTTGGAAGGCACTTCAAATTCTTAAATCTTGGGTTGAGTGCTGTAGCTATCTTTAGAAATTTCACATTGGTATCTTCTTTGCATTTTGTCAAATTTGCAGTGAAAGTGTTCTTAAACAACATGTGCTGGGTCATCATCCAAGACTGCTATAACATGAAATATATGGCAGAATGCAGGTAAAACAGAGCAGGAGACATTCAATGTTCCCCCAAGGAGTTCAGTGACAAATTTAATTAACGTCTTCTTTTTTAACAAGTGTTATCAGCATGGAAACATGTCCTCTGGAAAAATGGCCAAAGCATGAAGAAGCATATGAATCTTTAGTACATCTGGCAATATCTTGTGACGACGCCAGCTACAACAGTGCCATGCAAATGCCTGTTCTCACTTTCAGGTGACATTGTAATTAAGAAGCGGGCAGCATTATCTCCCGTAAATGTAAACAGACTTGTTTCTCTTAGCGATTGACTGAACAAGAAGTAGGACTGATTGGACTTGTAGGCGCTAAAGTTTTACATTGTTTTATTTTTGAATGCAGGATTTTTTTGTAGGGATAGGGGATAGTTATGAAGTTCATATTTTGATCTGAACTTTCCCAACGTTTTGGGAGTATTTGGATAATGATGTAAGCAGAACAGAACCTCACTCATACTTGCATAGCTGTACTGGCATGATGGGATTAACATCTGCTGCAGTGGGGGAGAGGATAAAATGGTGTCCACCCCTCCCCCAGCACCCCTCCAGAATTGCCCAGCAGAGACCCTGCCAGAGTCTGGGTGCACTGGGATCTAGGTGATCCCCCAGGCCATGTGGGGATGGGGGTGTGAAATCTGCAGAGAGGAGCCAGTCACAGATTGGTAGCAATAGATGAAGCCAAAGCAAGGATTGCTACCCTGGGGGGTGGGGGGGGGAAGTGCGTATAGTGGAGCCCAACTGGGGTCATCCCTCCTGTCAACATCTTCTTAGTCCGGTGGCACAAGGACCCAGATGGTGCCTCCACTCCCACCCCATGGCATGATGGAGAGCTGTAGAGAGTAGCCAACCAGAGACTCCAGCCAGTAGGAACAGGAGCAGCCAAACAGTACAAAGTGCTCTGATTTTCTCTGCCCTCTGCTGATTGGCTGTTTGCTCCAGCCCTCCCTTCCTCACCCTTCCTCAGGCTCTTCATCTCAGCTTCACTCCACACCTGCCCCACCTTACCCTCTTCTCCTCTGCCCTGTCCCTCTCACACTCCTTGCCCTCCCTTTTCTTTTCATTTAGCTGATCCCTCCCCAAGTATCACCCCATCCCCCAAAATGGTGGACCTAACATGACAGTTGCTGCCATCCCATTGTTCACTCTGCTTGTGTGTCCTACCCCTTCCCCACCCTGTGTCTATCTTGTCTTATTAGACAATATTGTTTCATTGTTTCCTTATGCTCCCCCATCTACCTGTATCCAGCTGTTGGCTCTTGGCTTATACTTAGATTGCAAGCTTTTGGGGCAGGGACTGTCTTTTTCTTGTGTGTTTGTACAGCACCTAGCACGGTGGGATCCTGGTCCATGCCTGGAGCTCCTAGGCACTACAATAAAACAAATAAATAATAACAGGCGCAAACTCTCACTTTTTTGTTAGTCTAATAAATGGATATAATGGGCCAAATTCAGTCCTAGTGTCAGTAAAATGAAACCCTACTTCAGTGATTCTCAAAGCCGGTCCACCGCTTGTCCGCTGCGGTTCGCCGCTCCAGGCCAATGGGGGCTGCGGGAAGGGCGACCAGCACATCCCTCGGCCCGTGCCACTTCCCACAGCCCCCATTGGCCTGGAGCGGCGAACCGCGGCCAGTGGGAGCCGCGATCGGCCAAACCTGCAGACGCAACAGGTAAACAAACTGGCCCAGCCCGACAGGGGCTTTCCCTGAACAAGCGGTGGACCAGCTTTGAGAACCACTGCCCTACTTGTTTCAGTAAAGTTAGAGTAGTTTACATAGAGGTTGAGGGTATTTTTTTACAGCAGGATAAATAACAAGTGTTAGCTAGTTCTCTGCAAAAATCCTAGTGGAGACAAGAGACTCATTTTTACTTCAAGCAACGTGAGGTCAACCACAGGTGGGAGGTAAAATGTTGACCTTGACCTAACTACATCACGGTAAAACTACCCGTGCCTCTCCACTAGGATTCTACAGCAAGACAGCTAACCTGCATTCGTTATCCCACGATTTAAAAAAAAAAAAAAAAACTTTTTTGGTGAAGACATTTGGCTTAATGCCTCTAAAAGTACTAATAAGAAATACTGAGTCAGTGTTGAGATTATAAACCTGACTGGGCTTGCATTCAAGGTGATGGAATTTTTGCCACTGGTTTCAGTGTGAACAAAGTCAGACTGTAACTGCATATTAATAGGAATCTGTGCAAAGTATCAGGACCATGGGATCAGACCTGCAATCAGGGGTGAAAGTAAGCCGGTACGGGCTGGTAGGGTGTACCGGTAAAAAGTGGCCGCCGGTACTGGCCCATACTCAGCTGACGTTAAAGTGCTGCTGTGGCTGCGCTTTAGGGACCCTGCTTAAAGTGCTGCCATGGTAGCGCTTTAACATCATCGCCCCAGGCCACTTCCGGGGGTGGAAAAAGAGGCAGCTTCCCCAGGGCCACAATTTAAAAGGGCCTGGGGCTCCGGCCGCCACTACCGCAGCAGTAGCCCAGACCCCTGGGCCCTTTAAATCACCGCTGGAGCCCCGGGCAGCACATGCCAGGCTATGCGGATGGGCTGGCTGGAGGATGCTGACCCCCCAGGCCCGCCCCTTCCGCCCAAGGCCCCGGCCCCCATACCAGTAAGTATTGAATGTTACTTTCACCCCTGCCTGCAATTGGCAAAAGTACAGTAATCTTTTCCTTTTCTTTATACCTAGTATCTTTAGCTCTCATAAATCTACAGTTGTTTTGGAACCTTTCTGCAAACTCTTGTGTCTATAAATGTGAGCCAAATTCTGCACTGATTTACGTGCCTTGCCTCCTATACAAGTAGGAGCTTCCTCCCCCTCCCCCCACTGCAAACTGGAAAAAATTGAAACCCCATGTAAGATTTTTTTTAAAAATAGATAGGAAAAATCACAAACAGCAGCTCAATTATATTCATTTTTCTACAAAATACCCTTAGGGTATGGACAATTAAGTCATAACATTCAAGCTGAAATTCAGACTGATGACAAATGGAAAATTTAAAATCTCTCTTAATGGCCTCTCTAATATTTATAACAAAATCTCTCTAGTGTTTTCTAATTCCAGACCTTCCTTAAGCAGGCAATATTTTGTTATACATGTTATTTAAAATAGTATTTCAATGTTTTAGCTATGCATTTCCATTACTATTTTCACTAACAGGAAATTCACTCTTTCAGTAACTGGAAATTAATTTCTTTTGCTTATTTCAGGTCCTAAATCTACTGAACAGAAACCTGGAGTGCAGTTAGTCATATCTTATGAGAGCACCCACCTGACAATATTGTTGAAACATATGAGGAATATTGTAAGTCCTTTTATTATAATTGAGCTCTAACGTAAGATTTTATGTTAGCAGAGTACTGTGCTAACATTAATCCTCACAATGTCCTTTGCAGATAAATACATTTTACAGAAGGTTGTGTGACGGTGCTTTTCATTTAACATATGTGATCTCTTTCAACCAGGTTTGAAGCCAGGGTGTGGTACAGAAACTAGCACCATTAGTGTCATGGCCAGTGATGATCTCCTACTGGCAATGCACAAAAGATTAGGTGTCCATAATGGCTCTTCAAGCTGCTTTAGATATTACTGATTCTGAGTTGTTGTCGACTCCTGCCAGGAGTGGGTGGAGTCACATGACAGGGGCTCTGTCCCTTTCTTGGTAAAGTCCTAGCTGGAGAGTACTTGCTTATCTACCCCTAGAGTTCTTTCACGTGGGATTGTACAGGTATGTCAGCTCTCCTGTTCAACATATACGTGAAGTTCAGGAACATCATTTGCTATTGGACAAGGGGGAAGAGTGCCCCCCGGACTTTTCATAAGTCTATGTGCTCCATTCCCCTCCTCCCCCAAATTATAATCACATAAAACCTTCTACATGCTGACAAAACTCTCCCCTCCGCCTCTCCCCACCATTGTTTCCGAAGTGACTCCCTTGGTGAAGTTGCTAGAGGAAATACTGAGGTGGGTTAGGCTGCAATGTCATTGGTATGATGACAATGCTCAGCTCTACGCTCAGCAGACCTAGATGGTAAAATTATCTGCTTTCCTGTAGTCTGGCTGTGATAGGACTGGCAAGGCTCAGTTCAGACAAGATTCAAGTGATGCTGGTTGGCTTAGGGGATCTTGTCAGGGCAGCATGCATTAACTCGGCTAAAGTGGTATGTCTGCTCTTTGATATTAACAGCCTCTGGAATCCCCAACTGCTCTTTTCAGTCTCAGCAGGTAATGGCAGTGGCCAGAAGACCCTTTCATTACCTTTGTTTAACTAGGAGATTTGGGTCATTGGCATGGAAGAAATGTCACACTGTGTTCATTCATGCCTTTTTCACCTCCAGATTAGATTGCAATCACTCGCTCTAAATGGGACTCAGCCAAGCATCAGCCAACACAAAATGAGACTGGTTGGCTGTATGAGTCATGTGAAGCCTACATATCCCCAACTATTCTCTATAGACTCCCCAGGCTTCTGATTTGCAATTCAGTGTATTCATTTTGATCTATAAAGTCCTAAAAGATTTGGGTCCTGAGAGACTGTCTTTCTCTTTCCATGCACCATCCTGAGAGTTGAGATTTCATAGGATACATCTGCTGATAGGTCCTATTTATATGAACGTCCTAGACTATAGAAGATGCTTCCTGTGTTATTCAGATGGAGCCAGTGCTTTTTACCTTTGGGGTACAGTATAAGGCCCTTTGGGGAGGGGAGCATCTCCTTCAGGCTGAGTAGCTGGTGAAGCTTGTGGAGGGAATTTTGGTCAGAACATTATGCTCTTAGTGTTACTGTGTGTATTGTATTTTTTCCCACTGTACTTATGCTGAGAGGCTCCATGATATATATGTGTTGTGTGTGTGTGTGTGTGTGTGTCATAAATCTGTGGTTGGGTAGGTGGTACATCTTACAAATCTGTGGTTGTATAGGATACATACTTGTATGTGTCAGATGTGGGAAAGTATAGTGGTAGTATTCAGTTTATAAGTGTAAGTTTTTCTGATGAATTTGCATGGATGGTTTGCAGATGTACAGGGGCAGCTTTAAGACGATCAGAGATGTCTTAACTCTGTGTGTCTATACTTTCAAATGTTTAGGCTTTTTAATGTATAATTAACTTAAAATGTCCTGGCCCTTGTAACTCTACAAAGTTCCATTTAAATTAGACCTTAGATGGGCTTGAGCAGCCATACTCAAGTGTTCCTGGACCAAGGGTTTGGTGACCTAGAAGTTCTTTATCCTGTTAATAATCTCTTCAGCCATCCAGTCCCCTAGATCAATCTGTCTGCCTGTCTCTTTGGGGGTTGAACAAGGATTAAAAAGTATTCCAAGTTTATATTTTACTCAACACATATTAAATCCATTTCAGTTCTATTCAGTCTTTTTCAGTATCTTACTAATTACAATATTTTTAGTGGTTCATCTGTACAGAAATTAATTTGCCACCTTGTTTTATTCCAAAATTTATAGGAAATACTTTTTGCACTGGTTCACTCCTCCTTTAATTTATCCTTTCAAATGTCTAAATAATTGTATTAGGCCAAATTCATTCTTGGTGTAACTTCATTGAACTTACTGGAGTTTCAGTAGATGAATTTGAATCACTGAAGGAAACATTAATTATTATTTGTATTGTGGCAGATCCTCGAAGCTTCATTCAGGGATCAGGGTCACGGTGTGCTAGTTCCGGTACACACACACAATAAACAAGGCAGTCCTGCCCCAAAGAGCTTATCGTCTAACTATATGATCAGAGACAACAGGGGGAGAAAAACAAACGGGTTGTGAAAGAACAACGTACCTGTGAAACTACCATGTTTATAGCCATTGTCAAGTATTGTGTGGGCTTCATGGCAGAGGTGGGCTTAAAGGAGGACAATGTAGTAGTTTTGCAGCTTTTTACAAGGAGCTTCTCCCAGGAATATGGGGTGGCACAGGAGAAAGCAGAGAAGTGTTTAAGGGGCAGTTGGTCTGGTTTGTGGAAGGCTGGTTTTGTTAGCAGAGGTCAGGATTGACAGCTCTAAAACTATATAATTTCAGTCCATGATGCATTATTTACCCACTTTTTGTAATACCTAGAAAGAAGGTTGGAGAAATAAAAGCATGTATCTGATGCCCAATCTCTGATCTTAGGTCTGCTTCAAGATGTACCTGTTTCTCCCTAAAACAGGAAATATTTCAATCAGTGAAAGAAGTTATTAAAGTCCTGCCTGAAAACAGTCTATTGAAATATACTTTGAAGAATAAGTACAGAGTGAACTTGTTTAATAGATTTAAGGCTAGAAGGGACCATTAATCTCTGCTAAACTCCTGCTTTATCCAGGCCATAGTTTCACCAAGGGAATTCCTGCATCTTCCCCAACAACTTGACTAATAAGACAATTTGAGCAGCAATGCATGCAGAGAGTTGTAGAATTAGTTGCAAAGGCTTGTGCACATTTCAGCTTAAACAATATAGGTAGACAATGAGAGAGAAGTTCTGTTAAACTAGTGTTAACTGACATATTTAACAGCGCTGTCAACTCTCATGATTTTATTGAAAGTCTCATGATCAGTAGTGTTTTTCTTGAATCCCTAGTATCATGTGAATACACCAGATTCTCAGTTTTCAATAATTAAAAAAGTAAGTTTATAGCCATCATGGTAGCCAAGAAAAGCTTGAAAACAAGACCCCTAAGGGTGTGAAAGCCAGAAGATCCATGAAGAGTCAAAATATTTTATTTTTGAAATCTCATGATTTTGTAAACCAATGATAATTTTTTGGGCCCTGACTCATGATATTTGAATGCTTCGAGTTGGCAATACTATATTAGTGCAGAGATGCAGTGAAGTTGGAAGGCTATAAACAAAGAGGTAAGCCTTGGCAGAGGGAAGGAAACTAGAGAAGGGGATTGGGGAGTAGTGGGGAGGAGAGTGAGGGAGAAAGATTGCCTCAGAGAGTAGGGCAGCATGGCAACAACTGACAGAGTTCCTGACGCTGGAGAGGAAGACATAGGGCTTGTCTCCACACCCTGGATCGACACTGCGATGATCAATCCACCGGGGGTTGATTTAGCAGGTCTAGTGAAGACCCGCTAAATTGACCACAGATCGCTCTCCGTCAACTCTGGTACTCGACCGGAATGAGAAGAGTAAGGGGAGTAGACAGGAGAGTGTCTCCCGTCGACATCGAGTAGTGTGGACCCTGCGGTAAGTAGAGCTAAGCTATGTTGACTTGAGTTATGTTACTAATGTAACTCAAATTGCGTAGCTTAGATCAATTTTCCCCCATAATGTAGACCTGCCCATAGAGTTCAGGGAGAGGAAAGTTTGGTCTGGCATCTGAAAGGACTTGCCAGCAAAGGGCAAGAACTTATCTGCTAAGGGAGTAGAATAAATAGAAACCTGGCAATCACTATATGGAGGAAGCAAAAAACAAGACTCAGAAAGTCAAGAGAGGGACCTGGCCCATTAGAAGTGGGTGTGGTATAGGGAGAGAAAGGGTGCTCTGTAAACATTGAAAGCCAGACTAGGCACTGGAGGGAGGGAATCTTTAAAGCTCAGCACATACCGTTGTAGCAGTGTAACTGTTGTTAACACTCAGAGTGACAAGGTGGGTGAGGTAATGCTAAGGGAAGTCTTCATGACTAAATTCATCTAAACGTTATCATGAAAATGCATCAAATTGGACTCTGGAAACTGACACCGAAGTGGGAAGGAATCAAATGTCCAGTGTGGGGATCTGACTAAGTTTCCCAGGTAAGTCAGGCTGCATCTCTCTGGTAGTCCTGTGCTAACAACCCTGCCTGCTGCTGGAAGTGACCTCCGTGCAAGTGCAGGGAGCTCCAGCAGCTGCAAACACATTAATGCTGCTGCCTTGTGCATTTGCCCCGTGACAACTAAACCGGATGCACATGTAGGCTACTGGATGCACTTCCCAGCCAGACATGAGGGAGAGTGGAGACAGCTTCTCAGACTTTTCTCTAAGCTCCAATTAGCAAAAGACGCCACTAATTGAATTGGCCTCGTTAGCACTACAAAAAGTAATTTTCCCTCTGTTGATATTCACCCCTTCTTGTCAACTGTTGAGAACAGGCCACTTCCACCTTGATTGAATTGGCCTTGTTAGCACTGGACCCCCTCCCCACACTTGGTAAGGCAACTCCCATCTTTCATGTGCTGTAATATATATACTGCTTACTGTATTTTTCACTCCACGCATCTGATGAAGTGGATTTTAGCCCACAAAAGCTTATGCCCAAATAAATTTGTTAGTCTCTAAGGTGCCACAAGGACTCTTCATTGTTTTTGCTGATACAGACTAACACGGCTGCCACTGAAACCTGTCACCCATCCTTAGTTCACTCCAGAACTTCCATCCATCCTTAGTTTATTCTAGACATTGGTGGGGAAGAGTCCCCGCTCACGATTTACCTGCCTGTTTTTAAAACATAAATGAAAACAAAATTGTCCCCAGGTAGATTGTGAACAAGAAAAGTTTAAGTCAATGCAAATACATCCATATCCAGGTCCACAGAGATTGCTCTAATTCCTGCCCCAGAACAGATCTTACATGTAGGGGAAGACAGTAAGTCCTGGAGAATGGATTTGCACAGAGCTGGTGGAATAGCCAGGAACCAGGAATTAACCTAACAACTACCTCAGTGCTCAATCTACCTGTACATGTGCAGAGATCTGTGCCAGCTGAACCAACCCATTTCAGAAGTTCAGAAAAGATTTGTTCAATATTTTCCATTCCCCCCTCCCCCCCACCCCCGCCATGAACAGAGTATCCTAGCATGATATGGGAGCATTAGCTCTATGTTGACTCATAGAAAAGAATGCTGCCTATTGACCAGCACATCTTCCAGATATGCCCTGGTTTTCCCTGAGACAATAGTCTAATAAGCAGCTAGACTTGAGTCCTTATTTGAACCAAACTGTTGAACATTCTGAGGTTGGCCCATCACTGCTAGTGAACAGAATAAGGTGCCTTGGGGGAGAAAACTGATGGCAAAACGCATTGCCAAGTGATCTCTGGGTCTCTTGCCAATAAATGTAAAATGTTGTTCTAGTTCAGGAAAGCATGTGTGTGTGATGAATTCTGAATCAATCTGCCTGGGGAAAAATGTATTTAAAGAAAAATAAACTTCTATAATCTTTCACAAAACAGCTCCAAACTTCCCTTTTTAAAAGCTCTGTTGGTTTCATGAAGCCTCAACCCTCTATAGGCTTTTCCACTGCCAATGATTAATGCTGCTGTGAAGGGTGATGTGTGGGTTGACAGATTAGTAATCAATTTAGGCTCACTCAGACAGCCTCTTTGCACTCCTGCCCTGTACCATCCATACTCATAGCAATCACTGCAAGAGAAGGGTAGCAGAAATGATGGATGAACTGGTTTGGGAAGGAAGGAGAGCACTAAACCTTCCTTAAACCACAATTCTATGCAATTTAAACAATGTAAAAGTTCCCAGGTGCGGTGCAGTAAGGACCTAATCCAAAAGCCCACCGAGCTCAATGAGAGGGGCACTAAATGGATATGGCAATGAGAGGGGTGAGAATTCCTTCTTGGCTGTCTTATAGCAGTCAGCTCTTGTCCTTTTCCTCCTTGTCATTTTGATGTTCACACTTTATTAATAATAATATAAGAAGTGGCAGGACCAAAAGAAAAATACAGTTCTTGTCACTGAAGGGATTATAGTCTGAGCCCCAATCCTGCATGGATGGAGCTGATTACAGGATTGGAGCCTAAAAGATAGAAACAAAGAAAATGGGATGCATTGTAGAAACTAGAGAGAATGACTTAATGGTCAGGGGAATTTTGGGGTTCATTTTTATTTTTCTCTCCACCTTTTTTCCAAACTATCTACTCACTTCTTATGGATCTCATGGGAGAGAGGCTGTCGTGGTTCCTGGGTTCACTGGACCTTTGACCCCTTACTCAGTCTTTCCAGGGGCATCCCTTTCAAGTGACAGGGCAGCACCTATACTTCTCTCAGACTGGAATCCTGACTTTTAGAATGGGTCTCTCTAGGTTACAGCCCCCTGTTTACCAACCAGGATTCCTCTGCACGAGCCTATAACTAACTTACTGATAAACAAAACTAGAAGACAAAGAAGATGGATTGAAGGTCTACTGCTATAGACTTCCCTTCAGGAGCTGTGAACATTTCTCTGCAGAGCCTGCCTCTCTCTCTTCCCTGGGTTTCAGAGAGTGTGTCTTTGAAACCAGGCAAGCCTCTTTGTTCTCTGTGTCCAGATGATGCTCCCCTTGCCATGGGGGGGTTTTGTGCCCAGTTTGTACAGAGACAAATGTCAAAGGCCTTGACACTTGTATTGTTTGTTAAGCACCAGTGACTAGGATAGCTAAACCATTTTAGTTCTTACAGACTGTCACAGGGTCACTCACCACACTGGCACCTCCTGCTGGCCATTTTGGGAATTAGCTCTGGTCAGCAGGTGTGCCCTACGGTGGTGGTGGCTCTCATGTCCTTGTCTCTGCCTGCAGACCCACTACAGTTCCAATCTCACTGCCTCTGCTTCATGGCACAGCCTTCCAGCCATGTCACAATCTGGGTTCCCCCATTCCGGGGGACTCCTGCTGCAACAGTCCAGCTGCTCCTCGCAACGGCTTGACAGTCCACAGCCTGGCTGCTTCTTCAGTGGTGGGGGGGGGGGAACCTAGACCCACCCACTACTCTGGGTCCCAGCCCAGGGACCCTGTAAACACCAGCTTCCTGCTTCCCCTCCATTCTTTCTCCACCAGTCTGTCTCAATTCCCTGGGCCCCTTTCCTGCAGCTCCAGCACCTTCGGCTCCTGCCTCTGGCTTCTTCATCCTCTTCCCAGGGCCTTGGGCCTGCAAATCCTAGCAGCCCTGGTCATGGTGCTAGTCTCTGCAGCCCTCTAGGAAGCCAGTCCCTTCCCTTGGGCTTCCTGCAGCAAACTCCCTTGCTGTGGCCCGCAGCTTCCTTTTTTATGGGCTGGCTGGGCCCTGATTGGCTGGTACAGCTGCCGCCCTAATTGGCTGCAGCCACTGCCCTAACTGGCTGTTTCCTTGCAGCCCTCCAGGCTGGGTTTTAACCCTTTCAGGGCCAATGCAGGGCAGACGCCCTGTCACACAGACCCAAGCTGCCAAAGACTGATTTAAACCTTAGTTATCCTTTAACAAGAAATCCAACAACAAGCAAGCAAGCAGAAGGTCACATATCTATAATATTTTATGCCTAATAACTCCCATTGTTCATCACAGAGGCACTTGAATGAAAAAAGTGTGGTGGACTGGCCAACTGGAATAGGGAGGAAGTACCATGCATAGGAGGCAGAATGGCAAAATGCCCAAAGATGGATGTGGGAAATGAATGGAGGGAGGGGGATTTTAGAACCGTGTAGAGAGACAAGTGTTGGTGACAGGATGATACCAATAGTCTTGAAGAAGGGGATATAACAGTTCCAACTGTGGTTTTCTCTAGACTGCCAGGGTAACATAGGACAAAAGCCAAGACACATGAAAATAATATTCTTGCTCAGATGCACATTTACAGAGAAGTTGACTTTTTTCAGAATGGTGGGTTAGAGGATGCTTGTACTTTAAAATGAGCTTGGATAGGAGCACTGTTCTTTGGACTGAAAATTGGCTGAAGGGCTATAAACAAAGGGAAATGTTGAACAGCAGTGTTTCAAGTTGAGGAGGAGGTCATCTATTGTGGCACCGTAGAGATTGGTGTTAGGTCCCAATTTATTTAATAGAGCTGGTCAGAGGTATTGACAAATATATCATTCAGTTAATTGTACTGTTATTGACAAATGTCTTATTAATCAAATATTTTGGGCAGTACAGGCCCAGCTTTATTATTTGAATGCTATTTTGAATAAATCGTTCACTGAATAACTAACATTTGTTGACTAGAGTATTCAATGAGCTCCACTTAATATTATTGATCATTGTCCAGACGAGGGAAAAGACACTGACATGAAATTTGCAGTTGATACTAAACTAGAAAAACAAAAATACTAGTATAGACTGAACAGTAATACCAAGATATCTAAAGATATCTAGACAGAAACTCAGAACCTATTTGGACAAATGATTACGTTCCCATTACTACACATGGGAAATATTGATCCCAAGCGCACACATTAATGAGATGCAGAAATATCGATAACAGTATAACTTGGAACTCTTTTGTTATGAACTCAAGTGTCAAACTGTTTTATTTAGAAAAGATGATGTTTTAATCAATACTAAGTAGAAGCTGCCCTTAAATATTTAAAAAAGTAAAGTATATAATAAAAAATAAAGTATCAGAGGAGTAGCCGTGTTAGTCTGGATCTGTAAAAAGTGACAGAGTCCTGTAGCACCTTATAGACTAACATGTTAGTCTGTAAGGTGCCACAGGACTCTTTGTTGCTTAATAAAAAATAGAATGTTTCAACGGTATCATAGAATCATAGGACTGGAAGGGACCTCGAGAGGTCATCTAGTCCAGTCCCTTGCACTCATGGCAGGACTAAATATTATGTAGACCATCCCCGACAGGTGTTTGTTTAACCTGCTCTTAAAAATCTCTAACGTTGGAGATTCCACAACCTCCCTAGGCAATCTATTCCAGTGCTTAACCACCCTGACAGGAAGTTTTTCCTATCATCTATCCTAAACCTCCCTTCCTGTAATTTAAGCCCATTGCTTCTTGTCCTGTCCTCAGAGGTTAAGAAGAACATTTTTTTCTCCCTCCTCTTTGTAAGAACCTTTTATGTACTTGAAAACTGTTTTCATGCCGCCCCTCAGTCTTCTCTTTTCCAGACTAAACAAACCCAATTGTTCCTACTCAGTGAGATAGTTTGCTCTTGTGCCCTTAATAATGTCTCTTTGAAAAATTGCCAACTGTCTTCAATTGTTTTTCCTCTTAGACTTGCTTCCCATGGGATCTTACCTACCAACTCCCTGAGTTTGCTAAAGTCTGCCTTCTTGAAATCCATTGTCTTTATTTTGCTGTTCTCCCTCCTACCATTCCTTCGAATCATGAACTCTACCATTTCATGATCACTTTCACCCAAGCTGTCTTCCACTTTCAAATTCTCAACCAGTTTCTCCCTAATTGTCCAAATCAAATCTAGAACAGCTTCTCCCCTAGTTGCTTTCTCCACCTTCTGAAATAAAAAATTGTCTCCAATACATTCCAAGAACTTGTTGAATAATCTGTGCCCTGATGTGTTATTTTCACAACAGATATCAGTAGTTGAAGTCCCCCATCACCACCAAGTCCTGTGCTTTAGATGATTTTGTTAGTTGTTTTAAAAAAAAGCCTCATCCACCTCTTCTTCATAGTTAGGTGTTCTGTAGTAGATCTGTACCATGACATTTTTACCCCTTTTATCCTTATTCAGAGACTTTCAACAAGTCTTTCTCCTATTTCCATCTCAACCTCAGTCCAAGTGAATATATTTTTTCATCTGACATGACTTGTCATGAAATAATGTAAAAATAATATAAAAATAAAACCCCATAAAATTCAAAACTGAAACTTCAAATTTGAAAATCCGAAATAAAAATCCAAAATTTCCCAAAACAAATTTTTTTTCAAAAATTTCATTTAAAAATATTTTTCCTGGAAATTTTTGTTGAAATGCACATGTTTTTAAATATTTTCTGTTGAAAAAACATTTGGACAATTTTTTTCCAATTATCTCTAGATCTAAGCACTACATTAGCAGAAGGATGATGAATAACTGGAGGGAATTCAGAGTCAATGATCAGTAGGGCTACAGGGACTGATTTATGAAGAGTGATTTTAGTAGCTAAATGTAACTTGGTTAAAAATTGACTAATGGGCACAAAAGTTTGCAAATACTTTGAAGGCAGCAAACAGTAGGGATTGAGAGGACGTATTCAGGGTGTTAAATAGAGCATAACTAGCAGTGGTCAGATGTAATTAAAGAAAGGAAACTTTGGGCCTCATCTCACAGAATGCTTACTCATAGTGATTGGTATCAGGTTGTGGAATAGACTCCGAAACAAAGTGACGGAATCCCCATAGTTTGAGAATTTAAAACTAATTTGGACAAGGTAGCTATGGACTAATGTACTAATTTATTAATTAACAAAACTAGAAGGTCGGTTAAAGGCCCAAATAAAGCTCCTGCTGCTGCTTTTTGTGTTGTGTTTTTATATTCAGTTTCCATCTGTGCTCAGACATGAAAAAAGAGAATATCTATGTGACCATAAGACCAGAAATAAAACAGCAGCATTTCTAAGTGCTATCTGTTCTCAGAAACTGATTTTCTTTTACTCCATCTGATGGTCAGTGACAGTATAAATCTTCTGTGAGCTGAAAAGAAATGTGAAACAGTATTATTTTCTTTGGTGTTTTTTCTTTCATTGTGTTCTGTTCAAGGGAAGGGAATAGAAGAATCTGTAGGTGTGTGTGCGCTCACGAATGTACATACTGTAGACTAATACCCCAATCTAGACAAAATCTACCTCAATGAGTCCCATGGACTCTTTAGCTCTGGAAGCTGGACACTGTTCTGAGTGGTAAATGAATGTCACACTGCACAACAATAATACGTGGTAGGGGGAAGCAGGTTACCTTCTTCACAGCCTTCTAAAACAAAAATTTTAGAGAACTGTCCACCAAACCTCTGAGTCTTCACCCTTATCCTACTCCCCACATCAAAACCAAGGATTAGTACCTTCCCTCCTGATAGTCATGAGTTCACCCCATTAACCAATTAAAAACATAAGAATGGCCATACTGGGTCAGACCAAAGGTCCATCTAGCCCAGTATCCTGTCTTCCAACAGTGGCCAATGCCAGGTGCCCCAGAGGGAATGACCAGAACAGGTAACCACCAAGTGATCCATCCTCTGTCGACCACTCACCGCTTTTGGCAAAGAGAGGCTAGCACCACCATCCCTGCCCAACCTGGCTAATAGCCATTGATGGATCTATCCTCCATGAACTTATCTAGTTCTTTTTTGAATCCTGTTATAGTCTTGGCCTTGACAACATCCTCTGGCAAGGAGTTCCACAGGTTGACTGTATGTTGTGTGAAAAAAATACTTCTTTTTGTTTGTTTTAAATCTGTTGCTTAATAATTTCATTCGGTGACCCTTGTGTTATGAGGAGTAAATAACACTTCCTATTTACTTTCTCCACACCAGTCATGATTTTATAAACCTCTATCATATCCCCCCCTTACATCGTCTCTTTTCCAAGCTAAAAAGTCCCAGTCTTATTTATCTCTCCTCATACGGCAGCCGTTCCATACCCCTAATCATTTTTGTTGCCCTTTTCTGAACCTTTTCCAATTCCAATATATCTTTTTTGAGGTGGGGCGACCACATCTGCGTGCAGTATTCAAGATGTGGGCATATAATGGACTTATATAGAGGCAATATAATATTTTGTCTTATTATCCATCCCTTTCTTAATGATTCTCAACATTCTGTTTGCTTTTTTGACTGCTGCTGCACATTGAGTGGATGTTTTCAGAGAACGATCCACAATGACTCCAAGATCTCTTTTTTGAGTGGTAACAGCTAATTTAGATGCCATCATTTTATATGTATAGTTGGGATTATGTTTTCCAATGTGCATTACTTTGCATTTATCAACATTGAATTTCATCTGCCATTTTGTTGCCCAGTCACCCAGTTTTGAGAGATCCTTTTGTAGCTCTTTGCAGACAGCCTGGGTCTTAACTATCTTTAGTAGTTTTGTATCATCTGCAAATTTCGCCACCTCACTGTTTATACCCCTTTTTCCAGATAATTTATGAATATGTTGAATAGGACTGGTCCCAGTACAGATCCCTGGGGGACACCACTATTTACCTCTCTCCATTCTGAAAACTGACCATTTATTTCTACCCTTTGTTTCCTATCTTTTAACCAGTTACCAATCCATGAGAGGACCTTCCCTCTTATCCCATGACAGCTTACTTTGCTTAAGAGCCTTTGGTGAGGTACCTTGTGAAAGGCTTTCTGAAAATCTACGTACATTATACCCATGGGATCCCCCTAATCCACATGCTTGGAGACCCACTCAAAGAATTCTAGTAGATTGGTGAGGCATGATTTCCCTTTACAAAAACCATGTTGATTCTTCCCCAACAAATTATGTTCATCTATGTGTCTGACAATTTTGTTCTTTACTGTAGTTTCAACCAGTTTGCCCGGTACTGAAGTCAGGCTTACCGGACTGTAATTGCGGGGATCACCTCTGGAGTCCTTTTTAAAAATTGGCGTCACATTAGCTATCCTCCAATCATTTGGTACAGAAGCTGATTTAAATGATAGGTTACAGACTACAATTAGTAGTTCTGCAATTTCACATCTGAGTTCCTTCAGAACTCTTGGGTGAATACCATCTGGTCCTGGTGAATTATTACTGTTTATCAATTTTTTCCAAAACCACCTCTAATGACATCTCAATCTGGGACAGTTCCTCGGATTTGTCACCTAAAAAGAATGGCTCAGGTTTGGGAATCTCCCTGACATTCTCAGCCATGAAGACCGATGCACAGAATGAATGTAGTTTCTCCGCAATGGCCTTATCATCTTTGAGTGCTCCTTTAGCATCTCGATCATCCAGTGGTCCCACTGGTTGTTTAGCAGGCTTCCTGCTTCTGATGTACTTAAAAAAAATTGCTATTACTTTTTGAGTCTTTGTCTAGCTGTTCTTCAAATTCTTTTTTGGCCTTCCTAATTATATTTTTACACTTCATTTGCCAGAATTTATGCTCCTTTCTATTTTCCTCACTAGGATTTAACTTCCACTTTTTAAAGGATGCTGTAGCGGAGTGGTCCCCCGCTCCTGCCAGGAAGGGCTTAAAAACAGCCCTGCAGGGGGCTGCAGCTCGAAAAGCTACTGGGCTGATTGAGGAAGTAGCCACAGCTGGGCCATGCCCCAATCAGGCTCCAGCTGGCCTGTATAAGAAGGCTGGGAGCCAGGAGCCCAAACGGTCTCTCCCCGCTTTCAGAGGGAGAAGGGCTTGGCTGCAGGGAGCTTGAGACAGGGTACCTGAGTGGAGCAGGGCTGGGGACAGGCAGAGGAGCTGTGGAGCTCCAGCCTGGAAAGTCCCAGGCTGCAGCCTGGTAGGAGGTCAAGGGGTACTGGGGGTTGTAGAGGGCAGCCCAGGGGTAGGCCAAGGCAGCAGGTCCAACCCCAACCTTGCCTGTGATGAGTGGCCTATACTGCAGTCTGCCCCAGGGAGCGGGGACTAGTTGGCGACTGGAAGTGGCCTTATTCTGAGGCATGGTAGGGATAGTGGGTGGGGGTTCCCCAGGGAGGGGAGACCCTAGTACTGAGGGGTGTACTGCCAGGGGGCAGCACCCCAGATAAAAGGGCACTGGGGTCCAGGGAGGGACACGGGGAGCCAGAGAATAGGCGGACCACTGGCCTGCAGAGGGTGCTCCAGGATGCTGGAAGAGCTAATTCCCAGAGATCACCAGCAGGAGGCTCTGCAGGGGTGAGTCCACTCCTCTACAGATGCTTTTTTGCCTCTCACTGCTTCTATTACTTTGTTGTTTAGCCACAGTGGCACTTTTTTGGTTCTCTTACTATGTTTTTTAATTTGGGGTATATATTTGAGTTGAGCCTCTCTTATGGTGTCTTTAAAATGTTTCCATGCAGCTTGCAGGGATTTCACTTTTTGCGCTGTACCTTTTCATTTTAATTGCTCTGTTTAACTTTCTAATTTTTGTGTAGTCCCCATTTCTGAAATTAAATGCTACAGTGTTGGGCTCCTGTGGTGTTTTCCCCACCAAAGGGATGTTAAATTTAATTATATTATGGTCACTATTACCAAGCGGTCCAGCTATATTAACCTCTTGGACTAACCTGTGCTCCAGTTAGGACTACATCAAGAATTGTTCTCCTCTTGTGGGTTCCAGGACTAGCTGCTCCAAGAAGCAGTCATTTAAGGTGTCAAGAAACTTTATCTCTGCATCCTGTCCTGAGGTGACATGTACCCAGTCAATATGGGGATAGTTGAAATCCCCCATTATTATTGAGTTTTTTATTTTAATAGCCTCTCTAATCTCCCTCAGCATTTCACTGTCACCATCCTGGTCAGGTGGTCAGTAATATATCCCTCCTGCTATATTCTTTTTATTAGAGCATGGAATTACTATCCATAGAGATTCTATGGTACAGTTTGGTTCATTTAAGATTTTTACTTCATTTGATTCTATGCTTTCTTTCACATGTAGTGCCACTCCCCCACCGGCATGACCTGTTCTGACCTTCCGGTATATTTTGTATCCTGGTATTATTGTGTCCCATTGATTATCCTCATCCCACCAAGTTTTTGTGATGCCTATTATATCAATATCCTCATTTAATATGAGGCACTCTAGTTCACCCATCTTAATATTTAGACATCTAACATTGGTATATAAGTACTTTAAAAACTTGTCACTTTTTAGCTGTCTGCCATTACATAATTTAATTGAATGGGACTTTTTTCATTTGACTGTTTCTCATCAGATCCTACCTGTATTTTATCATTGCTGACCAAAAGAAGGTTTCCATATTAGTACAGGATCTAGCCCTGTTTTTGTTTCATTGCTGTAAATGAGGGGTGTTTAATAGACCTCAACATTAGCACAGTGCAGCAGGGGATTCAGACATAGGTGTAACCACTGGAAAGAAGAAGCAGGAACATTTTTTTTCTCTTTCTCCCTCCCATTTTTAATATACTGCATATTCCTCTTCAGTGCAGCTGTAAATGTAATGTATTTTCACTCCTGGTCCCTGTGACAGATATAGCAATTTTCTGCAATTGTAGGAAATTGTCTTCCCTCTTCTTTGGGAGAGCTTATTGAATTAAGTTTAAGTATCTTTGGAGTCCATTGTATTAAATGAATGGTTTGTGTATTATTGTGGGCCAAGATTGTATGTAACCTCTCATGAGGGGAGATGTGACAGATGTGAAACCGGACGGCGGGGATTCAAAGGACTCTGTTGAACAATGTGCCAGAGATAAATGGAATTTTAGAACAAAAAAGTGCGAAGTTATTTTCCTGGGGCCATCTAGGAGGTGAATGCAAATTCCATACCTCTGGTAATGCAAAAACCCAGCCTTATGAACAGGGCCGGCACCAGCATTCCAAGCAGGTGCTTGGGGCGGCAATCTGCAAGGGGCAGTAGTCCGTGTGTTTTTGCTGCCCCAAGCAGCGCGCCAAATTGCCGGCACGGACGGCAGGGGCAGTCCGTGTGCCGTTAGGGCGTTTCCGCAGCGGCAGCAATTCGGCAGCAACTTCTATGTTCAGCTGCCCGCAGCAGCAATTCTGAAAAAAATAATCATATCATTGGCCTGGAGGGTCCTTATTAAATAAGAACACAACCTCTAGTTTGCAAAGCTCTGCTATCATTTTATCCTCCAGGTCTATAAGCCTTATTAATCCATTTCTTGAAGGCACTTCTTGTTTTTTAATATCATTGTTGAAGTACTGATTTTCTTTTTTTAGGGCTCTAAATTTAAAATTAGCTCAGACGATGCTATCTTTTCAAAAGTGAAGGAATATTTGTTTGTTGTTAAGCTGCATTTTATGGAGGCAGGCTTTAACTTTTCCCAGGAACACTAAGTTAAGTTGCATATAAACTGTGCTTTGTTACTAAGAAAAATTAAATGGCCTGTGTATTTAATACTTTTGATGGAGCCGCTGCATTTATCACTAGGATTTAATTTATTCAGGATTCAGATACTATTTTTTCTAATGACTTGGGTGTTTTGACTGATTTCCTCAGTTGATTTTCCTTTTCCTCCATTCATGGATTATAATCAAGTTTCTTTCATGTCTGCATTTAGAATACAACTATGTTGTTACAGGGGCTGTGAAAACTTTGTTTATCTACAAAAAGAACAGGAGTACTTGTGGCACCTTAGAGACTAACAAATTTATTAGAGCATTAGTCTCTATTAGTTATTTATTAGTCTCTAAGGTGCCACAAGTACTACTGTTCTTTTTGCGGATACAGACTAACACGGCTGCTACTCTGAAACCTTTGTTTATCTATTTAACATAATTTTATTTTAACATGCTTATTATTTAGTCATCATTCTTTCATTATTAAAAACTTCAGTGCTCAGGGGAGAGGAAGGGGAATGTGTGTCTCTGTGGGAGGACGTGAAGATGAACCAAAGGTAGGAGTGGGGTCTGCTGAGGAGTTTTGTCTAAGAGTGGTAGAAGGCAGTAGCTGGAAGTGGGAGACAGGAGGAGCCATAAGCATCTTTCATTTATGAATGGAAGAAGGCAGTTGAGACTTGAAGATGTCCAGAAATTTTTACTGGGGATGGAAAGCAGAAGAAAGGAAGTTATTTATAGAGGAGGGAAGGCAGCAGTCAGGGCCGGCTCTGTTTTTTTTGCTGACCCAAGCAAAAAAATTTTTGGCTACCCCCCACCCCAGCCCTGGGCTCTCCCCCTCCCAACTGCACCCTCCTGCTGCCCCAGCCCTGGGTCACTGGTATCTCACTCCCAGGGCGGATCATTCAGCAGGAATTTTGGATGTGCACAGAACACAGACAGGATTGGTTCCCATATGGTTACAGAACTGCAGTAAAGTGGAACAATTTTCAGCTTGTGTGATTGGAGGATATCTGGATGCACATTATAAGACTGTCCTACATAAATGAGGAAAAGTTGAGGTGCCTTTATTATTCTTCTGTTCCATTCTTTGTTTCTATGGGGAATGCACTATCACGGTCTTCCTTTTAAGCAAATAAAATTAAAACTTAAAAAAAAAGCAATGGCTGTTGAAAATAGTTCTCAGCTCTCATACTGGATTCTTGCACCCCTTCAAATCTGCCGCCCCAAGCAACTGCTTGCTTTGCTGGTGCCTAGAGCCGGCCCTGGCAGCGGTTGTGAATGGAAGTTATCGGGGGGGGTTAAAGATTGAAAAATGCGATATGGAGTCTTTTCTGGAGAAAGAACAGCAGCTGAACCCAGAAGAAGTTCAGGAGCTACCAGAGTGTTTCATCCAGGGATGGAAGGCAGCAGGAATGCCAGGAGATGCAGCATCAACAGCTTTTAGGTCAAGGCCAAAAAAGTGAAAGAGAGTGAGCTTTGAGGAATGACTGCCAGAAGGAAATATTTCATTTGGGACGAGGTGCTGTCTAACAAAGATAACATTTCCTCAAAGTATCTAGCTGTTACTTTCACAAATTTTCCCTTCAGACTCACATGCTAAAGAGACTCAGGAGTCATACTGTCAAGCTGAATTTCAGTGCTTTAAATATGCCAGATTTAGAATAAACCCTTATGGCTTTCTTAGTGTCAAAGAAAATTCCATCATAAAGGAGAGTTAGGTAGTCAGCAAGGGGAAACGAGCGGCTAACAAAATGCAATTTTTGTAGAAAATTTCATTCCTTCTCTCTTTTCCCAAAATATAACCAGTGTATTTAATATTGAATTACACAAATCCATAACCTGTCTAGGTGGATTTCTGTAAGTACATATCAAATACTACTTTTGGTTTTGGAAATCTAACGTGGAATGAATTATGGAATTTTGCTACAGAGGGTATAGTCTGTGAGACACATTTTTAATACTAAATTAGGGATATGAAAAGATGTCCTTTTTCCATTGACCAGCACCCAAAATTTACCAACTTTCTCTGCACAAAACTTGAATGTTCTTGCAATTCTGTATCTTAGATTGTGCCTTGTATGGTAATGTTTTTTATACTGTTGCTCCATTATCATTTTCCCTATCAGCAACTTTGCACCAGTGCATGACATTTTAGAAACTGCTATGGAGACACGCAACATTAAAAATCAAACTGGATGTGTTTGATGCCTATGGAGGCTCCAGTGGATTAGGAATAGTGGATCCATAATGTTGTTTACTCTCCCTTTATAACATTTCCATCATCCCCTTTGTGGTTTTAGGAAAAACTGAAAGAAGGCTTTGGACTATTTTCAGGATTCTGCTTACTTTAGAGCTTGCTGTGATATATAAACTACACCTCTACCCCGATATAACGCGACCCGATATAACATGAATTCAGATATAACGCGGTAAAGCAGTGCTCGGGGATGGGGAGGGGGCTGCGCACTCTGGTGGATCAAAGCAAGTTCAAAATAACGCGGTTTCACCTATAACACAGTAAGATTTTTTGGCTCCCGAGGACAGTGTTATATCAAAGTAGAGATCTAGTTGGAATTTTTGCAATGTATACAGAACTTTTTGGTCAATTTCTTCAGCACATTGGCTTCTCAGTGGCATTTCAGCGTCTGCTTGTCCGGCGGCCGCGCTCCTCAGTGGCATTTCGGTGGCTAGTCGTCTGGCGTCCGCCACACTGAAAGTTTGGGGGCCACTGCTATAGATCATTCTCTCTTTGGCCCTATGAATATTTAAGTACATTCAACAGGAAAGATTTGAGAGCAGCATAGCCTATACTTGGTGGAACTGTTTCAACAGAGAGATTGATAGCCTACAGCCTGGTGATTAGGGCACTTATTTGGTACAGGGGAGGTTTCCATTCAAGTCTCTTCTACTGAGTGGGGATTTGAATCTGGACTTGCACATTCCAGGCAAATGCCCTAACCACTGGACTAAGAGTTGTAAAAGGGGAATGCTTTCTCTGTCTCACACCAAGTATTTTCCCTGACTTTTCAGTTTGCAGGCTGAACCAAAAACTCAATTATTCATCCAATTCTACTTATGTCAATTCAGCAGCTGAAGCTACTGCAGAACATGATACCTCACTTACTAACTACTGCGTTTTTCACCATGATCATGTGATGTGTGTGATCTGTGAATGCTGACTCTTCATTTCTGGGTGGGATAGAAGATGCTGCTTTTGACTTGAGCTGGACCCCCTTCCCAGTGGCAAAGAGAGGGAGCTGCTGTCAGAGCATTCTCCTTGAGGGACCCTGAATTTTGGAATCCACTCTCCCTTTTCGTCTGAACTATGTTGACCCTTCAGGGCTTGCTGAAAAGCTCACCTCTTTTTCCTAACGGAGGAAAGGGGATGGTGAGGATTTGTGCACCTTGGACTGATGTTTAAGGCTAGATTGGTTTGTTCCTGCCTGGTTTGGGGGAGACTGCTGAGTTTACGTTTGTAGGTGCTAGTATGATTGGATTTTTAATATATGATTAAAGGTCCAAAAGCCTTGGAGAGGGGCTTTTCAGTGGATTGTATGACTCCTAATACTGTGTTAATTTAACAATGCAGTGCTGTGTCCTATAAAATTGTCTGTTAGGAACTTCACTAGGGCATTGAGGCTATTTGCATAATTGCATCCTGCCTATCTATATTCCTTATGTATTTAAAATTGACTATAGTCTTTTTCACTTCTGTCCTAAACTCTTGGTGGGGAAAGAAGGGGTGGAGGAGATGTAGATGATTTGTATAATGCCAGCAGTGTGCTATGTAAACAGTAGTAACAGCATTAGCCATGGTCACATTAAGCTGTATGGTTGGACCAAATCATATACTGTGAGAGATCTCTTCAAGTAACACCAAAAAGAAAGTCTTTGTGTCATCACTTAATTGTTATATTGATGCACGCACAAATGCATCCATGCATCTTCCCTTCTATATAGATGTTATTTATTGCTGGGATGCCTGTAGCATCTCCAGTTCAAAGATATGTTGTTACTGTAGGAAAACCTAACATTTCTGGTCCCATATTGTAAATTTATCCAAATCTGAGCAACTACTTTGTAATGGGTCAAGTGAAGATGAAGTGAGGAATATAGATATGATTGTGCAGCCAAAATAACACTCTGAGCCCATCCACTCAGAAAATTCTTTTATTTGTTAGTTTTCATGGAGTTTTACTTCACTTTCTGTCCATGGATACCCACTTCCTTCTGGTGCTTGCAAACTGGCCAGTAGGCTTTCTTTCTAAAAGCCTAAAAACACCCTCAAAATTGCTGATATTTTGTAAAGCACCTGTGATGGTATGTTACATGTTGTGCTGTCTAATTGCATGTCGCATTGTCAGCATTTTGATGGCCCCTGGTTTGGGAGGTCCTAAGTGAGAAATGCAGGCACTGCTAAGCATAAGCCAACACTAACTGACTCGGAAGAAACTTTCCCCCATTCCACAATTGTTAACTTGTAGATTTCTTGCATCTTCCTGTAAAACACCTAGTAGGGGCTTCAAAGATGGGATACTGAGCTAGATGGATCACTGACCTGATTTGGTTCCTATATTCATAGGTAACTGAGAACAACTAATGATCATCTCTCCTCACAACTAATGAACCCTTCACAAAATAGACAGGCCCTCTCCCAGATAACTAACCATAACTATCTGCAATCTCCATCTCCTTTTCTAAGGGCCAGTTTTCTAAAGGGACAAAAGAGAGTTCCCAGCTGTGTGGAGGTGGGAGTGGGAGAGAGAGAGACTTTATATAAGTATCCCTTCCTGCCCATATTGTTGCTGAAAATGCTCCTGGATCTTCTGTGCTAGCATCTTCTATGAAACACCCTTAAAAACCATCAATTGTCCCCATATCAACATTGGAACTGGCTCATTTTTTATGGGTTAAAGTCAATAGGAGATGTCTGGCCAAACTCCAGTTTCTGTGCATTGCTTTGAAAAATGTAAGGGCTACATTGCATACCAATTTCACATAAGTGAAAGTGGATTGATGCTTAAGGGTTCTTCCACTAAAAGTATTAAATGTGGAGAATTGTATTTTGTTTTTATTTTTTCATTTACTTTTCCTAACACAATATGAGGTTGAATTCTATGTATTTCTGTTGTTTACATTGGTTAGTACTCCATTTTATACCAATAAAACTTGGTCAATGTAATAAGTCTCCTCATGTCTGCTTTAAGTCCAGATTTAATTTGGTACCTCTCTATTTATTTGTTTTCCTTGATAGAAACACAGACATTCATATTTATAACGCTTTTGTTCTACAGCATCTCCCAGATGGCTCTGCCCCAACTGCACATGCTGAATTTTACCTTTTACCAGATCCTGATGAAGTCAGCAGAAGGAAAACGAAAGCAGTTCCAAAAAGCACTGACCCTACTTATAATGAAATTGTGAGTGTTACCATTTTTCTTCCAACATTTCTTGTTTTTCTTGTCCAAATCCTTTACTGAAATGCAATAGAGCTTTGAGAGCTGCAATAACTGGTACAATCAAGAAATGGGACATATCCAAAGATCAAGTGTAAACACTGATGGTCTTCCATTTTGCTTCCAGTTCTCAGTGATACAACAGTTTCCTTATGTCTCTCTCTTTAGGAAAATATTTGACTAACTAGTACCGTTCAATCTTCTACTTTAATTATATTTCCATGTTACACTAGTAAAGCCCAATATCCATTGCACTAAATGTAAGCTTAATTCTTTATTCACATTTGTACCTGTAACTTTAAACAATACAATATTAATGAATCTAATAATTTTAACATACCTACACAAAACAGACACTGAACTAGCTTTCACTCTACTAAATAACAGAATGGATGGAGTCTTACATTGGTATTGATCTCCAAGGGTTCCATGAACACTGTAAATGAACACACACAGGTGAGATCAGACTGATGCGAGAACGGCAGGCATGACTGCATGTGGGACAGACAAGATTGTGCAAGACCATTGCAGGCTGTTGCGTCCTTGCTTTGTGCTGTTTGTGTTTTTCACATACGGTGTTGATGTGCCTCGCTTCAAAGCGGTTAACGGCACCATGGCAAATCTGCTGCTACCTTGCTCTGTCATGGGCTGTTGCTTCCCAGTTTTTGGGATAGGCCTGACACACTTTCAAGTGTGACTTTGGTATATCTTTATACCATTTGTACTGACCACCATGAGAGCAGGTGCCTTGCTTTAACTGACCCTAAAGTATAGCCTTGGGTAATCTTGAGTCAGCCATACAAACAAGTTGCCCAGACCAATGCAGCTGAGCTATTGTAAGAATTCTTTGAATGCCAGACATCCAACAACAATTAAGGATTTCAGTATTAGGAATCTTGTCCTAGCATTTGACTCTGCGAACAGACTGAAGAGGGCACATATGATCACGTTTCCTGATATGGGGTGATATGTTGTCCATGTCTCTCAACCTCAGTTCTGGATCACTTTCCCAGGGGCAATGTCATGGGCCACCAAGGGCATCCACAGGTCATGAGTAGTGGAATGCCCTCCAGGTATAGATGGTAGCTGCAATATAAGCAGGGACAATACGCACTCGTGGAAAATCTAATGGCAGTACCAACAGGGCATGGTGGAGCAGAAGGCAGCACTGCTGGCCCTACAAAATGTCAAAAGATGCTCAAAGATGGTATTGGACTAAATAATTACATAAATAATAAATGACTTAGCCTCTTTTTATGCCAAATTGTTGGCAATTTACAGACCTATGTAATCACTTCATTCACCTTTGAAATGCAGCCACCTCTGGGGTGAAAAGAAGGAACCATACAGCTGCACAGAGCAGCACTACATGACAGGAAGTGACATACACTATATTCTGTTGAAACTGAAGGGGGGATTCAAACAGTTAGTGTATTTAAGGAAGCAATGGGCTTTAGGGCCTTGGTAGTGATACTGAGCATGTCACACATACTACTTGATTAAGATTCAAAACACCCTTGTTAGGTATGGTACCCTGCCCCTTTGTACAGATAAGGAAACTGAGACATGACAAAGTTAAGTTGATTTGCGCACAGACACAAGGCAAGTTAGTTAGCTGGGATTAGAACCCCTGTTTTCTGATTTCCCAGTCCTGTGGTTTTTACTTTTTAGACAATGCTACATAGTAATTGTCTATTAAGGAACAGACCAATTGGAGATACTTAAGTTACACTGTACATTTTCAATGCATATTGTAAGAAGGCTTCAGCAAATGGTATTTACACTCATGGCTGAAACAGCTAGAAGTTGGCACCCTATGGCAAAATTAAATGAAATTAGACTTTTTATTTATCTGTTGTGTTTATAGCTGTCCTTTTAGCAATTAAAGTTACAGTAGAATGGAGTTGCTTGGGTCTCACCCACCCACCCACCCCTCCCCGGCCCAGTTCCCCCTCTGCCTGGACACTCACCAGGTTCTATCTCATTAGGCACATGTGCATTGAGAAAGTAACAGATTTTTTAGATAAAGGAAATGCAGTGGATCTAATATACCTCGATTTCAGTAAAGCGTTTGATATGGTACCACATGAGGAATTATTGGTTAAATTGGAAAAGATGGGGATCGATATGAAAATCCAGAGATGGATAAAGAACTGGTTAAAGGGGAGACTACAGCGGGTCGTATTGAAAGGTGAACTGTCAGGTTGGAGGGAGGTTACCAGCGGAGTTCCTCAGGGTTCGATTTTGGGTCCGATTTTATTTAATCTATTTATTACTGACCTCGGAACCAAATGTAGGAGTGGGCTGATAAAGTTTGCAGATGACACAAAGTTGGGAGGTATTGCCAATTCGGAGAAGGATCGGGATATCCTGCAGGGAGATTTGGATGACCTTGTAAACTGGAGTAATAGTAATAGGATGAAATTTAATAGTGAGAAGTGTAAGGTTATGCATTTAGGGATGACTAACAAGAATTTTAGTTATAAGCTGGGGATGCATCAGTTGGAAGTAACTAAAGAGGAGAAGGACCTCGGAGTCCTGGTTGATCGCAGGATGACTGAGTCGGCAATGTGACATGGCTGTGAAAAAAGCTAATGCGGTCTTGGGATGCATTAGGCGAGGTATTTCTAGTAGGGATAAGGAGGTGCTGGTTCCGTTATACATGGTACTGGTGAGACCTCATTTGGAGTACTGTGTGCAGTTCTGGTCTCCCATGTTTAAAAAGGATGAATTCAACCTGGAACGGGTACAGAGAAGGGCCAAAGGATGATCCGAGGAATGGAAAATCTGTCGTATGAAAGGAGACTCGAGGAGCTCGGTTTGTTTACCTTAACCAAAAGAAGGCTGAGGTGGGATATGATTGCTCTCTTTAAATATATCAGAGGGATAAATACCAGGGAGGGAGAGGAATTATTTCAGCTCCGTACTAATGTGGACACGAGAACAAATGGATATAAACTGGCCGTCGGGAAGTTTAGGCTTGAAATTAGATGAAGGTTTCTAACCATCAGAGGGGTGAAGTTCTGGAACAGTCTTCCGAGGGAAACAGTGGGGGCGAAAGACCTCTCTGGCTTTAAGATTAAGCTTGATAAGTTTATGGAGGGGATGGTTTGATGGGATAAAGTGATTTTAGTCAATAGGTCAATAACNNNNCCTTCCGAGGGAAACAGTGGGGGTGAAAGACCTCTCTGGCTTTAAGATTAAGCTTGATAAGTTTATGGAGGGGATGGTTTGATGGGATAAAGTGATTTTAGTCAATAGGTCAATAACGTGCCATCTCTGGTAATTAGTAACAATGGTCAATGATGGGATATTAAAAGTTACTACAGAGAACTTTTTCCAGAGGGTCTGGCTGGAGAATCTTGCCTGCATGCTCGAGGTTTAGCTGATCGCCATATTTGGGGTCGGGAAGGAATTTTCCTCCAGGGTAGATTGGCAGAGGCCCTGGAAATTTTTTGCCTTCCTCCGCAGCATGGGGCAGGGGTGGCAGAGGCCCTGGAAATTTTTTGCCTTCCTCCGCAGCATGGGGCAGGGGTCGCTTGCTGGAGGATTCTTTGTGACTTGAAGTCTTTAAATCATGATTTGGGGACTTCAACAGCTGAGTCAAGGGAGAGAATTATTCCAGGAGTGGGTGGGTCAGCTTTTGTGGCCTGCATCATGCGGAAGGTCAGACTAGATGATCATAATGGTCCCTTCTGACCTTAAAGTCTATGAGTCTATGAGCCTCCTGAGTCTGAACAGAGTCCAGACACTGTGCCTGGGTGGGGTTTCTAGGCATACTCTTGTAGTACAGATCCTCTGTAGCTCCCCCTCCAGGCAGCTGGGACTCCTCAGTCCAACTGCCTCACCTCTGGGATTAGTGCTGACCCCTCAAAGTCTGTCTGTAGCCTAAACACACCCTCTCCCAGAACTCCCATGTGGCTGCTCTAGGTTTACAGTTTGACTCTTCAGGGACACATGACATTGAAAGCAAACAGACACGCAGGTTTTTCATAGGAATCTAAACACAACTTACTCTTTACTTAGCAGCATGAAAAATATACATATCTAGACAAAATAATAAACACACCTATTTCCAGGATCAGTTTCCTCAACACTCTAGGGAGTTCTTTGAGCTTTGGCAAAGTCCTGTGTTGTGTCCAGGATCCTGCTCCTGAAGTCCACAGCTTCTCTTCAGAATCAGTGTGTCTCTCTCCCCTCCCTAGGCCAGTCAGCTTTCTGTGATCACGTCTGGTCCCATAGTTAAACAGGACACCACTACTACAAAACATGCCCCCCCTCTCCTGCCCAATGCTTCCTGCGTCTCTCTGACTTACTTGAATTCACCAGCCCTGTGGAGAGAAACTTGGTCAAACTGTTTTCCCCATTCAGGCAACTACCTTCAGATACCCATTGTTCAGTCACAGCACAGTTTATAACTCACCGTTGTTCCTGGTCTGGCAGAGACCAGGGACAAGAGAGCTACACTCCCTGTCAGCAAATGGTAGACTCTACCACCACATAACAGGCATTCAATGATACAACAATTTCATAACTTCATAATGTCAGTTTATAAGGTGTACATAGACAAATTCCCCAAATGATCACACTGAGATTGTTTCTCTAAATTAAAACAGTCTTACATATATTTATGCTCCAATACATCTGTTAGTCTATAAGGTGCCACAGGACTTTTTGTTGCTTTTTACATATATTTAGCACCCATCATCATGAAAGATTACCCAAATATTCTATACACCGTATAGCTCCAGTACCACTAAAACGCTGCCATATTTGTGAGGTAGCACCAGTACTCAGTGGGAGGAGTGTTAATTTTGGCCAAGGACTCAGGAGGAAACTTCTGATTTTAAGAAAAGTACCACGGAAACTTTAACATCAACTAAGACACGACCTCCAGATTTTAAGATCTCAGCTGAAAGACCTATATGCACAGTGAAGCATATAGGTGATACTCAGTCTACAAAGAAGAATTGAGCTGACCCTGATGAGAAGTTATGGTTCAAACCTGAAGTTTCCTACACTGTTTAGAAACCCCTATGATTATACCACCCCGTGTGATGCCATGCTGCATGCATTTTCCATGTCTGTAGGTGATGGACAGAGGCAAAAGTGGGGATTATATTTTTGTGACCCTCAGGGAACTGGGAAAAAAACAACTAAAAACACAAGTCAGCCTTCTATTAAGTTAGTTACTGTCCAGGAGGCTGAATAAAGTAATATAGTAGTTCTTTTATAAGAATTCACAAGCTTTTATTTAAGCCAAAGGGCTGGAAGGAAATTGTATTTTTAATTTTGCTCTGTGTTGGAAGCTGAGAAAATTCTGAAATATGCCTCTCTTGGGTATATTTGATTTTAGTTTTGCACTTTGTATAACGGCCTGCAGAAAATTATAAGCCTTGTTTTTGTTTTTTCCTTGTGTATGAGACTGAAGATATGAAGATCTGGAAGGTGTGTGACACTAAGCAAAACAGACTGTGTGTTTTGGAGTCACTGTTAGCAGGCACTTTTTTTTCCTCCTGCTTTTGCATTTTGTATGTTTTTGCATTAAAAACAACATAATCTTGGTTTAGAAAAATGCTTTAAAGAGAGGATGAGGACAAAGAATATGGAGAAAACAGATGCACAGTAGGGAGAAAGAAAATCACGAATAGGCTGATGAAACAGGGAAAGGGATAAAGAGGTATCATTCAAAAAAGTCCCAGTCTCTTTGTCTATGTAAAGAGCTGCAAGAGGTAGCTAAGGGGTCAAAAGGGACTAAACCTGAAGAACTTAGATTTCCCAGCAGTGATGGTTCAAAGCTCTCACATCCAAAAAAGTGAAAAGGGGCAGGACCTGCTGCATTAATGCCCTTTCATGGTCCTAAGACTATATTGAAACATTTGTAGTATCAGCTATGTAACGTGTTATGAGCTTGTTTGCCCTCAATTTCTTTTTTCTTCCAAAAACAGGTGAAAATGCAGTTTGGCCAGTTGACAGAAAACCTAGAAACTGTGCCATTGCTAAGGAAAGAGAAACAACTGTCCTTTATTGGAGATTAAAATTTCATTAGATGCCTCATATGTCAGCCACACTTAAGTCTTTGGAGTCAGGAATACCTGAATTTTCTAACAGCTCTCCCACTGATTTGCTGTGTGGCCTTGAGCACTTCACTTCTGTTTAATTTGAATGTATATGTGGCAAGAATTATTATTAAACAGTGATTTGAGAATTGGCCTGGACTACATGTGAGATATTGGCAGTTGATAGCGTTAGCCCCATACCATGTCTCCACCCCAAGTCCTTCAACCTTTTTTTTCCATACACATACACCCTAATTACGTATTCCTTGTTTCCTCTAAATTTGCAATGCCTTCTTAGAGCCAACTCATAGGGAGTGATTGAAAGCCATGTAGACTGTACTCTGTCCCTGTAAATTGTCATTCCTCAACACCTACAGCTTCTCTTGGCCCAAGGAATGAGAGTTCTCACCCTCCCAACACTTTCATGTACAGATCCTCAGTAATGAAAAGATTCCTTACCTATGCAGCTGGCAAATTAAAATTCTTCAGTGATTTTAAATGAAAAATTAAGCTGGTAATTTTTATATTTTGGCCAAGAACCATGACACATTAATACTGTCACATTAATACAGCATCATTAATCAAATCATATTTGTATTAAATTACATGACCTCTTACTGTGTTTCTGTCCTTGCATTTATTCTGACTAAAAAACGGTTCTCCATTTTTAAAAAAATCATTTACAACTCAGTGAAAGGGACACGGTAAAAATTATGGATTACATGGCAACTAGCACCTGCATAGATATGCAAGAAAAAGGAACAGGTGCAAGAAGCTCTCTCTCCTTGGGGCCCCTCCTCTCTCCCATGCAGGAACTGGTCAAAACAGCAGCCTCTGAAGTCTGCTGAATGAAAGAATTGCTCCCTGTTAAAGCCATCTCAAGGGGGACAAGGAGGGCCTGTCCTTCCCTCCCATGCCAGTGAGCAAAGCTGGTTGACCACTTGAAAGTCTATCATACTGAGTTACCTTGTCCTGAATACCTGGGAGCTTAAGGAGGCATTAATGACCCATATGTAGAAGTTAGTAAGCCACTGTAACGCCTTTGGTCCAAGGTGTTTGAGGAATTCCAGGAAGATGTTATCATAGCCCGCCACTGTGTCTGGCTTGATGAAGTTAAGGGTCTTATCTAACTCATTGACCATGAATGTCTCTGACTCCAAACCACATTACGATGTTGAAGTTGGCACCATTCGTCATGTACTTTGCATTTGAATTGCTTCTCCACTGGGACCTTTGCTACCCACAGTAGATAGCTTGCAGCCTCACTGGGCTTAACTAATGGATGATTTTGACATAAAGGTTGTTAAGTAGCGTCATCTGGCGGATCAAGTTCGAGCACTTCCGGCTGCAATAAATGAAGTCAAAGCTTCTCTGTAGATTCCATCCACTGAATGAGCATGGCAGCATTCAGAGACTCAATCAGGTGGTCAGTGATGTCCAGGTCACCAGATAATTGGAATTTCCTGAGCAAGGAATAGCTGAGTTGGTATAACTGAGCATGTGGCTTTGTAAATAGCTCCTTGGAACTGGTGGTAGTCTTCTTTGACTGGGTTGGGATACAATACAATGGAATTGTAACCACACTGCGTTCCAGTACGGCACAAGACTTTTCCCAGTCTGTCTTCTGGAAATTCCACCAACACTTAATTGACCTTCAAATAATGTGTAGCTGGAGCCCAATGTGAATGAGTGATGGTCTATGTTGGCTATGGGGGAAGTTATCAAGTACTACACAGCTCAGTACTTGTGAACAGCCATCTAGTGAACTGACCCAGCAAAGGTCGGGTGAGTGGTCTTTCAACCATCTGGCTGAAAGAAATGTGCCATGTTGTTTTGCATTGTGAATCAACACAAAGTCATTGTTAGTCGCCCAATCCATCAACCGTTCAACATCATCATCTGAATCAGTGTACCCCCATCAGTGGTGGCTGTTGAAATCCCCAAGAAAGATTGGTAGATGATCAAGTATTGGAAGGACCTGCTGGTTCCAGTGCTCACTTGGTGGCTTATATACATTGGCAATCCTGGATCATGTTGTAAAAACTGGAGAAGGAAAGTGGAACAACATCAGATATGTCAGCACACATGTATGTTGCACTGCCATATTTGGCGTTTGGGGTGAGTGAAATGAGACCAAAGCCATTGATACCATAACATCCTGCTACACTAATTGCAACATGAGTTTCTTGCAAATAGATCACATTGACACTGCAACGAGTAGCTAAGGCACTAATGATGCTGTGTTTGGCTGCTGACAGGTCCTCATCATTAAGCTGAAGAATTCAAAGGGCTGGTCCAATGGCTTGAAAGTCGAAGGATGGCGATACATTGGGCTCACAGTCAGATAGCACGTGACCAAGATTCATCCATTACTGAATTTGGTCCATTGGTTGGATCATTAGCTTCCCTGGTCTGGGCCAGGCAGTGATGGATAGCACAACCTGAATGCTTATCCATTACCCCCCAATTTTCTCAGAAAAGTTGCCAGTTCAACCTGGGGTATGAGTACCCGAATGCTTAGAACATCAGCCCTTGCCCTCTGCTATTCAACTGCAGAGTACTGCACTCCTGTCTGGGGTCACTTGTCTCACACCAGGCTGGTCAATGTAGTACTTAACAAAGCTATGCATATTGCTACCAGGACTTTACATGCAACTCCATTGCCATGATTGCCAATAGTTAGTAACATAGCACCGCCCCATATTTGCCATGAGAAGGCCTCTATGTTGCTGTCCAAGATCCATGAGAACAGCAACTTGCCTTTGTATGCAGACTTCAACCACCCACCAGCTCGCCTGTCTTCTAGACACCCTTTATGGTCATTTATGCTACCACAGAGCATGATGGTGGAATCTGCTTGGTACAACGAGTGGTCAGGGATGACAGTTGTTAATCACACTCTTGTCACTGACCCAACCATCTGTCCACCAGGTTTTGTTCTGCCAAGGCACTTGTGATCATCTCTGAACCAGTTTCAAACAGGACTAGGCAACTGTGCAGCTGATCTCTTTAAATGGGGTTTTTCTAATGACCCATGATGTAGCTGCGGTGAACTTCAGACTATGCCTCATATCCTTGACAAATGCCGACTGCCTTATTTCGACGGCAGGCTGACATCTCTCCATCTGGCTGATGATGACACCATCAAATGGCTGGGCACATTGCACATATGCTGAAAGAAGGAGGCATTGTGCCTTACTGAGGCACCATGTTGCCCAGTGTACTGCAACAGAAAGGCAGGGTTGCTGTCATAGGTGCTGAGTTATATGGGCCTGTGGTGCCTGTGCGCCACCAATATTCAGAAAAATGGGCCCAGCTCCACCAATGTTTGGGCTCATATTTTCAAAGCCATCCTGTCCGTAGCACGGACCAGGGCAACCTCCCCGGGCTCCAGTCCCTGCACTTTGGGGAGCCCTGCACTTCATGGGGACACGAGGTCCAGGGCGGTCTGGGTGGTTAGCGGGGGACCTGGTGCCAGCAGCAGCTCCATCCCACCTCTTCCCATCCCTGCTCCACCCCTTCCCCCCAAGCTCCCGCTCCTACTCTGCCCCCACCCCACCCACATTCCACTCCTCCCTCCAAGCCTCCGCCTCTTTCTGGCTTCCACCCCTTCTCCCAAGCGATGCTGGGAGCCAGCAGGGTGGAGCGGAGCAGGGCGGGTTATAGCCGGGTCATTTGCTGCTGCTGCCACCAGGCCCCTCACTAACTCTCCAGGCAGCCCTGGACCCTGCGTCCCTCTGAAATGCGGGGCCCCCAAAGTGTGGGACCTGAGGCCTGGGAAGGTTTGCCCCGGTCTGTGCTCTGCTTGGACCCGTTCTGGGCACCACCAAAAATTATAGAAACCTGGCACCCATGGTTTCTGTGAGCCAGTGCAGCTCCCTGATCACCACAAGGAGCTGTAATAACTTGTCACAGCTGTAAGGTCCCGCAGGGACCCTTCTCTAGTCTATGCCATCCATGTTCTGCCCCCAGAACACCCTCTTCCTCTCTCATGCTGGGACTTATGAATGCAGCTGGTGCTTTCCAGTAGCAGATTACAGTGCAGGGGAATGCTCTATTGGCCACATGGCCATTTTAAGGTCACTAGTGGCCTTAGCAAAGTGGGGAATCTTACCCATGATGATGAGAGCTGGAAGAATTTTGAAAGTCTGATTGTCTTTTCATTATTCACTTTATTGCACTTCATTCAGTGTGCACAGTCAAACGGGAGAGGTGGCTTCACTTTTGCTGAGCCAGTTTCACTTTCTAATTCTGATGCACTGGCACAATGCTGTTGTGTTTTACAAACAGTGCAAGAGAAGGTATACATTTAAAATTGTTTTCACTGAGACAAAACAAAAAACCCATGGAAACATGTATACACAGATATTGATTTTATATTAATATACACTCTTTTTAAACAAACCCAAGATTTGAAGCCTAAACCTACATGACAGTGTCCTTTTAAATGTTATAAACCAATATACTATTCCTGAAGCATTTTCTTATTAATGAGAGAAAGCGAGACTGAATCATGGGAATTGATTACGAATGCAGCCCGTTTCTTGTTAGGCTGTCACTCTCCAGATTTTTAAATTCAAGAATACAATGTTCACATTTCATAATTAACCCCAGCATGTTCTCATAGTATCAAGGTAACTTCAAGGGTAAGTGTAAAACTGGAAGCCCTTGTATTTTTCTAAAGGGATGTAAGGCAAGCTCTCTCACTTATTTTGAAGAGGTACAACAGGATCATAACAATGGTGATACCAACTAACGTATAAATTGCACTACCTCGATTTGGGCCCCATCCCACAATTATTCTACATTTTGCAACTTGTACTGTGTTGGCTTTGTATTCTGTTTATTACATGGCAATCCTATTAAAATATCTCAGTTACTGTACCGAATGCACATTTGGACACTGCTAGCAAGAAGTTTCTAGACTCTCACTGTAGGGGCTTGTCTACACAAACATTTAGTTCATGGCAAGGTGGGTATGAATCTGCCCTGCAGTAGCCTGTGGCAGACTAACTGTCCTTGGGGATGCTGCTGACATGTATTAACAGTTTGTTAGTGTACTTCAATCTAGTCCTCTTTGAGACAGGCCTAGATCAAAGGTCACTAACTAACTGTCAGTCAGGAGGGTCCACAGGGTTCATGGCAGGCTAGTTTGGGGGATATGCACACCCCACTTTGCTGCAAACTAAATGGTCATGTAGAGAAGTCCTAAGTATTTGTGTATCCCAAGAGCAGAATTTATACAGGCAGTTCTCAAAGGAAAGTTACCATCTCTCTATTGTGTGGAGTTTTTAGATGGTTGGGTTTGGTTTGGTTGATTGATTAGTTTTGGGGTATTTTTGTTTGGCTGTTTTTTGTCTTGAACTGTTATGAAATCTTTTGGAAGTACCACTGAGAAGAAAATTAGACAGTTTTAAATCAATCCTTATATAGTATCTGTCTATCTTAGGGGTTTATACGGCTGCCAATTACCATATTATCGGAGTGCCTTCCAAAGAAAATCAATAGCAAAGTCCCTGGTGGACTTCATGGAGTTGCTAGCATTTCTCCTTGTTTGGGGTCAAAACTCTGCTTGGGGGAAGGTTTGCAGGGCTTGGGGAGGGGTTATTTTTTGGTTGGTTTAGGGGTTTAGAGGTAGAAGTTGGTGTCAGTGTTGACACTGTCATTCTTATGGGAAAGCTTTTATGAAGAGGAAGGTTTTTCTAAAGAACGGTCAGATGTTGGATTCCCCTAATTTCATCTAGAAGTTTGTTCCCTAGGCAGATCCCTCCACAGAGAATGCTTTGTCCCCAGCTCTCACATGCTTTCTCATGGGCTTTGGGATCTGTATTGTCCCAGAGGAATGCAACTGTCACAGTGGATCATATATAAAAATTTGGTCTTTTCATGCAGCTCGGGCTTGCCCCATTAATAGCTTTAAAATTTAGGACCGAGGCCTTAAACTGGCATCAGAAACTGACTGGATTTAAGTGAAGGGACTTGAGTTTGGGCTTGATGTACTCATGGCAGCCTAAGCCAGGGAGAAAGTAGGTAACTGCCTTCTTTTCCAGCTGGAGTCTGTGTATCATCTTGTCATAGCCATGGTCAAGTTCCCTCTTGTGGACGCTCTCCAGGCTGCTGTGTTTGGATTCCACATGGTGGATCTGTGTGCTTTTAAGCTTCCTTTTGTCAGGGTAGGCTCTGGCGTCTCTGGCATACTTCCTGGGCACAGACTCTGTTAGTCCTTCACGGAAGTGGGACCTTGTGTTCTAGTTGGCCCAGGCCCCAGAACTACGGCTGACCCCCCCAAGATACCACAGTTGTTTAAGCACTTCCTTTCCCAGAGCTCCAACCATGTGGCCATTCTGGATTACCATTTACCTCTTCATGGACACAGAGACACAGGCTTTGCAGAAGGTTTTGTACACAGTTACTCTTTACTATTCATAGCCCAAGAAATGTACAGCTCTGGGGAAAAAATAGAACACCTGTACGCATTCCCTGCTTCAGTTTCCTCATTACTCTTGAGTATTCTCTGTATTTAGGTCAGAGTCTTTTATGAAGTCTAGGATCCTTCCCCCTGCTTTAAGCTTTTACTCTGGAACATGGAGTCTCCTCTCCCTGCTGCAGCCAGATTTCTGCCTCAGCCTCTGGTCTCTTCTTCCTTCCTATCTCTCTCTCTCTCTCTCTCTCTCTCTCAAATGGTCAAGGAGAGACCCTTGCTCTTATAACTTCCAATCCCCTTTTTTCAGGTGACCCCCCTGAACAGCCTCATCAGGTGAACAAAGTCTCCCACCAGGTGATTCGTTGCTTAGTTACCTCCCCCCCCCGTGAAGTTCAGCCTTGAAAAACTTGTTTGTCTTCATGGTAGCCATCTCTTTGTCCAAGAGTTTTCCATTTGAATGGATGATCACCAAGTTTTAATGCACCTCCATTGTTAGCCCAGAGTCACCACCATTTGGAATTTGAGTTCAGCATGGAGGTAAAAAGGCAACAGAGAAGGCAGACATCCCCCACATTCAAAATGGAGTTTGCAGTCTGACACTGAAACACATAGAAAATCCCCAATATTAGCCAGAAAGCATAAGCTATAAATAACCAGATTCCCCAAATCATCACAGGAAGAGCCTCTCCTCTGTGTGAAAGGGATGCAGTTTTCTAGCAAGCTGAAGATGAAAAAAGGGCATTTTTAGATATTGATGCATTCAGACTTACTGAGAAGTCAAACAAGCCCCTAAGGCTTCATACCATTTTAATAAATGGGGTCTGTATGCCTTCAGTAGAAGGTAGAGATAATGTCTGCAACAGTTCTTCAAAGCATTTCTTCTTTCCAATCAGCATTACTTTGATCTAGCCTAGGTTTGTCTTGAGCCAGCTGCTTTTCCTTCTGAGCTGATTTCATGTTGGCATTCTGACATTTTAGTAGTGTTGGTTGTTGCATCAATTGAGAATGAGATACATACTTAAGTGTCATCAGCATACTGTTGGCATCTAAATCTACAGCATCTCACTGTCTCTCCCAGTGGTCTCATATAGATCTTTGTAGAGAAGAGAGGATGCTATGGATCCCCGCAGGACCTTGCAGGTGAGAGTCTTTGGAGAGGAGGAACAGAGTTACTCATTACGACCCTCTGAGTTCTGCTGGAGATGAACTGTCATGTTGGCATGTTAGTAGTATCTTGTGGTCCACTGTGTCAAAGGCTACAGAAGGTCCAGCAATATAAGCATTGTGACAAAGTTCCTCCTCTATCTTGGTGGGTCCTGCGCTTATTGGCGGATTTTTTTGCCTCAGAGATTAACCATGTGGGTTGGGGAACAGCCCAGAGACCTTCCCCTCTGGAAGAACCCACAGTCCAGGTCAGTTGGGAGGTTTGGGGGGAACTCAGGCCCACCCTCTACTCCGGGTTCCAGCCCAGGGCCCTGTGGACTGCAGCTGTCTATAGTGCCTCCTGTAACAGCTGCATGACAGCTACAACTCCCTAGGCTACTTCCCCATGCCTCCTCCAAACACCTTCCTTATTCTCATCACAGGACCTTCCTCCTGGTGTCTGATAACGCTTGTGCTCCTCAGTCCTCCAGCAGCACACACACTCTCCCTCTCAGCTCCTTGCACCTCTTGCTCCCAGCTCCTCACACCCACACCACAAACTGAAGTGAGTTCCTTTTAAAACCCAGGTGCCCTGATTAGCCTGCCTTAATTGATTCTAGCAGCTTCTTCTTAATTGGCTCCATGTGTCCTAATTAGCCTGACTGCCTTAACTGGTTCTAGCAGGTTCCTGATTACTCTAGTACAACCCCTTCTTTGGACAATCAGGGAACAGAAAACTACTTATCTGGTGACCAGTATATTTGCCCTCTACCAGACTCCTGTACTCCACTGGTCTGGGTCTGTCACAGCATGGAGATCTTTCCTGTGTCTAGGGCCATAAGAAGGCCATCCTTTAATGCCACGAAAGCATTCTCCATTTTGTATCACAGTCTGAACACTGATTCTGCGGCATCGAGGATAGTGGATGGTGCATATGTTGCCAGAGCTTGGTGGTTATTCTTTCTCAATTATTTTGCCCAGGATTGGGAGGTTGGTTATAGGACAGCACTTGGAGGGATCTTCAGGGCCAAGCACTAGCTTTGGGGGACTGGGTGAACTAGTATTTTTCACGGAGTTTGTGTTCTACTGAAGAAGGCATTGACTATTTCCAGTATAGGGAGTATAACTGTTCTTCATTGGATCCATTTCACAAGTTGTGGCTGTAATGTTTTTCAGAACTCTTTATTTCACAGTATGCAAACAGTATATACTTTCTACCAGTGTTGTTGATTTCACCAGTGACAGCTGTTTATTATGTGTGATGTGCAACAATTACATGTTCATGAATTTTTTTTTTTTCTTTAGTGAAAAAAGCTTCTTGAACAAGTTAGCTCAAAAAAAGAGAACTATAAAAGAGAGTACAGTGACTTTCTGGAAATAATCAGCATTCTAATTTTATTTTAAAGGAAGACAGTTAATTTCTAACGTACTTGCTTGTTTCCTTTATGGTGGCTGATATGTTATTTCTGTTGTATTTTCCTGTTCCATGTTTTTAAACAAAGGGTCTATTTAGAGTTGCTTCAGAATAGGTCATCAGCACAGTGTTAAGTTATTTTGGCTAATCATCAATACCATTTAAAAATATTAAAATAATCCTAGTGATTTTAGCGTCTGTGCTCTTATATTATGATGAACAAAATAATTATTGATAGTGAACCAACCATGTTTTACAGGTAATGATTACCAATCCTTCCAATTCCATATAGTTATTACTATAATTAATAATTTGGTGTTGCCTCTGTCTGAGAGGCAAATAAATACACAAAATCAACTTAGGGCAAGAGGTCCCAATTTTTATTAACATAATTAAGTGTCTTGGACTGACAGCATACAGTATCTAAAGTTCTAGTAGTTTCCCCCTAATTAGTGTGCTAACAGACCCCACACATTGCAATGAGGAGTACTATTCAATATTTTCATTAATGACTTGGATAATGAGGTGAATAGTATGCTTATACAATTTGCAGATGACACCAAGAGGGGAAGGGTTGCAAGCACTTTGGAGGAAAGGATTAGAATTCAAAACAACCTTGACAAATTGGAGATTTGATCTGAAATCAACAAGAGGACATTCAATAAAGACAAATGCCAAGTACTACTCTTAGGAAGGAAGTATCAAATGCAAAATTACAATACGGATAGGTGGTGGTACTGCTGGAAAGGATTTGGGGTTTATAGTGGATCACAATTTGAATATGAGTCAACAATGTGATGCGGTTGCGAAAAAGGCTATCATTCTGAGGTGTATTAACAGGCGTGTCATATGTAAGACATGGGTGGTAATTCTCCTGCCCTACTCAGCACTGGTGAGGCCTCATCTGGAGTACTGTGTCCACTGTGTCTGAGGGCACCACACTTTAGAAAAGATATGAATAAACTGGAGAGATTTCAGTGGAAAGCAACAAAAATGACCACTGAAGGTAGGACAAAAAGTGTTGGTCTTAATCTGCCGCAAGGGAGATTTAGTTTAGATATTAGGGAAACTTTGTAACTATAAGGGAAGTTAAGTACTGGAATAGATTACCAAGGGAGGTTGTGCAATCCCTGTCACTGGAGGTTATTAAGAACAAGTTGGACAAGCTCCTGTAAGATTCTGTCTCAGTGCTGGGGGCTGGACTTGATGACCTCTCAAAGTCCCTTCCAGCCCTATATTTCCATGATTCTATAAAAAAAGGTGCTATGTAAGTTCATACATTGAAGAAGACTTGCAACACCCCAATGATATAAGTTAGCCTTTTGATAGTGCAGGATGTATTATAGTCTGCACCAGGACTGCCAGTATCATCTTTTTTTAAATTAGATGGTATAAGTAAAAAGCATCACACACATATAAATAACCTTACTTAACCTAAATTTTCCAAATGGATGGTGTTTTAGCCCTGTCATCCCCACTAACTTTTATCACTCTGAGAACTAATACATTCATCTTGAGCTCTTAATCCTTCTCTCCTCAAAATAGAAAGAACTCCTTCCTACTTTCCTAACTCTCCTGCTTTATCTCCCTCCACCTTACAATGGAGTCTTCTCTCCAGTCACTTCCCAAACAATCCTTTCTTCACTGATCTCCTATTCAGAACTGCTGGATATTTTGCTACATGCTGTGAAAGAATGGTGACACTGGAGGTAGTGGAATGGTAACTGTATATATGATAAGATAAAATATTTCAACAGTGAACAGAGATAGGAGGTTAATGAACCAGCTATTAAACAGGGGAACCCCGTGTTCTGATGTCAAACTGAGTGACACATGAAGAACAAACCCTTTAAAAGCTAGAGGGCATTCTAAATGTACCTAGTACTTAGTACTTTGCATAGTTATTAATTTTACTAGTTGAATTCATGGTGGTGTTAAAACACTGGTTTTAAACTTCCTTGCAAATGGTCAGTCAGGTGCTTTTGGTATCAAAATATTCAGTTTTCTTATATTTTATCTGCTTTCCCATATATGATTGCAGGTAGTATATGACGCAGTCACCGAGCTCCAAGGACGTGTGTTACAGCTTATTGTGAAAAGCAAAGGAACATTTGTGGGAGCTATCAACATTCAACTGAACAGTGTCCCATTAAATGAAGAAAAGTGGTACCCACTGGGGAACAGTATAATTTGAACATTGCCTTAGATCAGTGAAATAAATATTCTTTAATTAATATTTCTTTTTCCCTTTTCTCATGGGCCATTTTGGCACATTAGCCAAAATATTTGCCTTTGGGAATATAACATGCAGTAAACCGCTAACCGTATATACATTGAACTACTAATCACAAGGAAATTATCTCTTTTTCATGATCCATTGCCATTTAGCTATCTTCATAGGATTACTACCTTTACGTGCAACAAGTTCCAATTAGCCTGGGTGTAAAAAGGCTTGCAGCCTGTAATTTCAGTTATCTTGGATAAAATTTCTTATGGCAACAAGCAAGATTTTTGTTCCTGCTGATCACTGTTATTTGTATACAGTTACATACATGTTTTATGTATCCCTAAACCTGTGATGCTGGAGCCTTATCCAAAGCCCATTTAAGTCAATGGTACTTTCCCAATGACTTTAGTGGACTTTGGATCAGACCAATAATGTGCTTATTGGGCTGAATTCACTCTACTTGATGTCTGTGTAGTTATATCAGTTTTAAATATGGCCCAATTAGTATGATCGCACATTCACCTGAGAGATAGCCAGTTTGTATTTACACATTTCACATTTAATTCTTGCTCATTTCACATTTAAAATGTAATTATATGTGCAGAATTTAAAATCTGAACATTTAAAAGAATTTAAAACTGTACTGTACTTTAGTTATAGTGCATACCATATATTTTTAAGTTTTTAACTTGCTGATGTAACATGTGACTTTGTAACTTTAAGATCTGGGGCAAGATGTTTCATCTCACTGCGTTTATTCTGGAAAAATATTTGGCAATAAATAAATTCTGGAAAAATATTTGATAAATGTTATAAATTAAAGTTTGACAAATATTTAAATCCAATGCTCCCCATAGACTTTTAAACATTTCCAAAAATCAGATGTAAATGACTAATATATTTGAACCATCACTGTAAGTAAAGAGAACATACAATAAATAGTTACTCTGCTGAAAGGTTAAATTAAGTAAGATCACATTATAAGAAATATTTGTTCATTAGTGTTACCCCCCCATTGCATGTTCATGTTGCATCAGGGAACTAGACAATACATACACCGCCTCCAGTCCTGTAAAGCCTTATACACATGCTTAACTTCATGCACATGAGCAGCAGCGTATTATCGCCTAGGCCAACAAGGCCTAGGGGTGGCAAATTTGAGCATCCACGAAGAACTGCCCTGCCCCCCCCACTCCAGTTCGCCTCCGCCTCCTCCGCGAGCACGCCGCCACATCCTATTTCTCTCGCCTCCATCCCAGCGCTTGTGCCACGAAACAGCTGTTTCGCAGGGCGGGGGGGGGGAGGGGGAACATGGCACGCTGGGGGAAGAAGCGGGGCCGGGATTTGGGGAAGGGATCCAATAGGGGCCAGGAGGGGGTGGAGTTGGGGCAGGGACTTTGGGAAAGGGGTTGGAATGGGGATGGGGAAAGAGTGGAGTCAGGGCGGGGCAGCAATTATTTCAGGGCAGCAAAATCATTAATCTGTCACTGCACATAAGTAGTACCATTGAGTTCAGTGGGACTGGTTCATGAGTTCAGTCCTTGAAAGTGCTTTTGCCCAATCCAGTGAAACACTTAAGCACACTTTAATTCCCATTAGACTCACTGAATTCCATGAACATCAGTTGCACACATGAGCCCCATGTGTGTAAGCAGAGTCAGGATGAGCTCTACCCTGACATCTGGTGGTGAATTATGGCGAGTGTGGAAAAGAACTCCAGGGGCTGATCTTGTTTGCATAGGCACACCCACCCACCTGGCATGAAACAACAGCAACTCAAAGTGGTTACTTTGGCTGGTGTGGGATCCCCAGTTTTCTCTGTTATTAGGGCAGGAAAAATAAAGTTTTGTTACCCTGATTCTGTGAATCAAGGCCAGTGGAACTGTTGTATGACAGAAGGACTGAGTGAGTCCTTCACCATTACCTAAGTAGCACTTGCTTAACAAGGGGCCTGGGTTACAAAACCCAGTGAATTGAGAGAAGACGGGGGCAGGTATTTGTATCTGATGGTATGGGCCCCCTCTGAGGGTTTGAAACACCAATTGCACTACCTCCTCTCTCCACTGTTGAATGTCAGAGCTAACTTTGATTCCATTAGGAGTCTAGTTACAGGCTGCTGAGCTGAATTCACTTTGGGCCAATGGTGAACCAGCACAGGGGCTCCCCTACTATGAGCTGAAATTGCTAATTGCTGAAATCACAAAAGAGCTAAAGTTATTAAGAGCTGAGATCACTGAGTGCTGTGTTAACTAGTGGGGGAGCCTGAAGCTATATTGCTAAGCAGCTGGCGGAGCAATTTGTGGGGATTACTGGAGGAGCAGCGAGCGGCACAGAGCCTTGCGGGGCTGGTTGGAGCGGCCCAAGGAACGGCGAGCGGAGCTGTTTGCGGGGATGGCTGGAGCGGCTCACAGGTCGGTGAGCGGAGCAGCTTGTAGAGCGGAGCAGTGTTTGGGACGGCAGGAAGTGGACTGGCTCGTGATGAAGGCTGTGGCGGAACCCCACGGAGAGACGGCCAGCCAGCCTCGGATCACGTAAGGTGCCCCTTAACACCCTGCGTGCCTCCCCCGCCTTTTACTCTGCACTGACCAGGGACAGAGACTTTGGGGTCTGTTGGACTTTTGGGACTTTGGGTGGTTGCTGGACCCAAGAGACTTTGGGGGTGTTGGACTTTGGGGACTCTGGGTGATTTTTGGGTTGCTGGATTCAAGAACCAAAGGGAAAGGACACAGCCCAATTTGCTGGGGTGGGTTTTTTGCTCATGGTTTGTGTTATGAATCCTGTTTGTGGTGTTTTTCCAATTTAATGCTGATGTCGTTTACCTCATGTTATTAAACATTTTCTGTTACACTCAGACTCCGTGCTTGCGAGAGGGGAAGTATTGCCTCTTAGAGGCACCCAGGGGGTGGTATGTAATTGTCCCAGGTCACTGGGTGGGGGCTCGAGACAGTTTTGCATTGCGTTATTGAAACGGAACCCCTAGATACAGAACCCGGCCCTTGTTGCTGCCAACTTAGATGGGAAGAAGGGTTACCTGTGCATAAAGTTAGGCACTTACATACTGGTATGTCTTTCCAGAATCAGGGTCACAGGCTAGTAAAAAAAAGGATTGATTCATGATGTAAACATTAATATTATAACATGTATTTGGCTAGAGTTGAGATTTATCCTGCAAGTTGAAAAAGTGGCTGACAATGGGATATAATGCCCAGAGCTGTAGGGGATTCCTTTTTTCCACCCAAAGGATAATAGTTTTAAGACATACAAATCAGGCTTAAGCAGCTTATGATATATAAACCTGTTGAAGTTGCAGTATGAGTGTCATTTAAGAATATCATGAATCCAAATAAACCGGCATTCTTCTCATATGCAAACAGATTGGTTATGTCAGCTCTTGGAACAGAGCCACCATATTGCCTGGGGAAATTAAACTTCTCAGTAAGGAGAGAGAACCTGCTTGAGTAAAAACATGAACATGCCTCCTCAGTGCTGAAGAAAAACCATAAAATATTTACCATATGAAAAAGATATTGTCTATGATACAACTGTAAACAGTACAAGGATCAACGAGGCCGAAATTTTAGATTATAGGTATTCCAAGATAAAGAAGCAAGTGACTTCCCTCTCAAAAAATGCAGAAGACAGATCATATCCAGCTTTTAGTTATTAAATTACCTGACTCTAAAGTTCACTACTGATTTCAGATTCTTCTCAGTTTACTGTCTTGATTTCTTTAGTTTGCTTTCAATGTAAATAAATGTTGGCAATTTTCCAATAGTATTATTTCCTGTAACATTTTCAAATCTTTGCCTGTGGTATGTACAGGAGAGTATAATTTTCCATATTAGAGAGAGACACATTTTGTGTATAGGGAATATAGTAATAAAAATAAGGTTTAAAATGACAATAAAAATAAAATCATACTATAAAGATAAGCCAGGGATTGGCAACCTTTGGCTCGTGGCCCGCCAGGGTAAGCCCCCTGGCGGGCCAGGGCCAGTTTGTTTAATTGCCGTGCCTGCGGGTTTGGCCGATCGCAGCCCCCACTGGCCATGGTTCGCCGTTTCAGG